>NC_134952.1:34291439-34591751 GCF_965638725.1 Aptenodytes patagonicus | reverse complement strand
AATTCTGCTCTGATGCTTTAATTGCTGTATTTCTCTGGAGCCCTGACAGCATGACCCCAGGTTCACTGAATTCCTGGCACTGATCTGACTGTGCCTAGTGGGGCCTCCTTGCAAAACATGTGTCTGATGACCAAAGCACTCACTTTCTTAAAAATGAGAGGATGGCTGACAGTATATATACTTGTGTTTGATCCCTAACTTATTTATACGCTGTCTTCTAGAGATTTGCTGGCAAAAATCAATAAACCTGTAAAATACACTGCACAAAACCTGCATTTTGCCTTAGTGGCTTGTAGGTGAATGAGTGTGAAATTAACGGAAGGAAATGCTATCCGGCTAATGAGATTAAATCTTTGAACTCATCCTAGTGGACAGCTATAATATGAAATTGAGCTATAATGTGCAGGGGCTGGTTTTGCCAACTTTAAAGCTTGATTTAACTGCATTTAATGGTAACTTCATGTGATTTATTTGAATTCAAAGCAGAATCATCTTGTGGAGTGCAAAAAGTCATTGGATTGAAAGTGATAGCACTTGAAAGTGAAGTTAGCATTTCATAAAAGCACACTTCTGTTGATGAAGCCCCTTTAAAAAAGAAAGGAAAAAAAAAACCTTTGAAAGCAGAAGTAATACATGTGGAGCAGTTTCAGATATGTCACTTACTATTGAAAAGTTGGAAATGTTTATTTTCACATGCTTTGGAAGTTGAGTATTGTCTCAGCCAAACTTGAGTGTGAATGTTGGTCTTGTTACATGCAGGTGGTGCATTTAATGTTTAGATTTATTTTTTAGCGCTGATTAATAAGACGGGCATTCCCTGGCAACTACTCAGAGTTGGAAGCTTGATGGGGAGGGAGGGGTCTCCCCATCCCCCCAGCTGAAGCAACAGAGCACAGCTTCTCCACTTGTCACTATTACTGTCGTCCAATCTAGAGGGTTATGTTAAAATGCAGCTTTCTGGGAGCTTTATTTGATGCTACATAAAATTGCAACTGTGTGAATGGGGAGTATCACAAACAGAAGAAAGCCTTGCAGCCTAAATGGGTAGACGAGAGTACCAAAGACACTGTAGAAACATGTAGCATTTCTTTCTTGGAAGCTTAGTACTAAAAATCTGAGGCTTTTCTAGAGCTTGATGCAGTCTGGCATCTGTCAAGCTGCATCTTTTAACCTTCCTACTGACGAAGCACCTGGATTGCAGTTTTGCAGATGTTTCAGGCAGGTCTCAGTAGGGGCTGGCTTTGAAAGAGCCTGGCCTTCCTCTGCCTTTGCATCTCTCTGTACTGCCTTGTGCCAGCACTGCCGCCCGGGCAGCCATGTGCTGAGCCGTGCGGTGAGCTGCCTGGGGACCTAAGCCAGCTGAAAACTAGTGGCTTGAAGTGCTGTTTTTCCAAAGCTGCCTGGCCTGGCTCAGAGTGTGGCTGAAGGAGCACTGATGCCGAAGCAGAGAAAGGGGAAGAAGCAGCAGTGTGGAGGGTTGTGTCCCCCGTCAGCTGTAGCCGGCACTTCTGTCACCCTAAAGTGACAATAACAAAACTAGAATCTTAGTGTGGAAATGGGCTTCTTGCATTCCTACAAAGTTGTGTTACAAACATTATAAACTAGATTTATTTATTTTTATGTACATATGTGTGACTTTCTGGGCAAACCCATTTGTTTACCTTGTCATGAAAATGACTTCAGAAAGATTGCTTATCAGAGCGAGAAAGTCTATTCTTCCATGTGCTTGCATCTTCAATATTATTTTTCCTTTATCAACCTAGGTACTATGTTTGTCACTTATCAGGAGAGGGAAAATTGAGCTTAGATGGGCAGACCAAAAGCTAGCCAGCACTTTTGCCCATTACCACTTTTTGAAGTTTGTTTTTTGTTTGGGTTTTTTTGAAAGCTTAGTTCTTTCTTAAGGGTGCCTCACTCTTAAATGAGCTTCCCATAAACTTGTTACCTTCCTGCTTTGACTAACAGCCTGCTGAGCTCATATGTGGGACTCCTGTTGCAAGAATGTCTTTCAGTGGGTTGATAACTAGAAAAAATGTCAAATACAGCTGAGCTTGATGGATCTGTGATGCCCGAGTGCACAGAGCTGTCAGCCAGCAATGCTGGCCGGTGTGCTGCTGGACGAGGTCGTCAGCTGTTCCCCTCACAGAGCTGATCTTAACGGGGTCAGCTCTGCAGGAGCATCTGAGTGGCAGCCTTGGGCTCGCTTCCCTTTGAGGTTTCCAGACAATGGTTTCAGTGAGACATTTATCTTCATGCAGCTCCTTTGTCTTAACCACATCACACATCCAGCCTGTCTGTACTTCTCTCCTCAGCATGTAAAGGGAGTGGATTTAATCACAGAAATTTAAAAACTACACAGGTCTTCAATTCTGTCTAGCTTTAAAAAGATTTGTTTGGTTTTTTAAAAAGTTAAATAAATGAAGCCAACCAGACCTCATTTGTTGACAAGGTGTGAGAAAAGCATTCTTGTAATGGTAGCTTTAGCTGAAAATAATCTGTTTAAATACACACCTGCTAATCAGCTTTCTGTTGCCACTGTTCAATGGATATAGCTGAACTTTATGTCAAAATAGCCTATGGAAATCTTAAGTACCGCGAACTTTGAGTCACAGTATGATCTAGGCACAGATTAGCTCAGAAAGTTAAGTACAGTTTGAGTCTTACTTTGGCCGTGTGGACATGTTTCGTGGAGTCCCAGCTGCTGTGTTTTTCATGCATGTTGGTTTGCGTTTGGGAACAGGCAGTCTAGGAAGAGGAACCAGGTGTGCCGAGCTCGGTATAGACTGTGCCCTGCATGTTGCCGAGTTTGAGAGGAATGTCTCCTGCAGCTCACACCCTGCACAGTCTGGACTCCTCAGTTTCTTGCTTTGAGGTTTAATTGTGCATGCTCCCAAGCTCCTTCATTTACCTTGCAAAACTAAATTGGCTTGCTGTCAAATTGTCCGTTTTGCTGGGTTATTCTGTATGACCCTTTCTACCAAAATACCTTTTTGTTTAATGATTTAAATATGCATTACGATCCCAGAACCAGCCTTTGGCAGTGACCGCGTGGCTGCGCAGAGCATGGGGAGGATGGTTACCGGACACTGCTTTTTGCTGTCGGTAGCTGGAAACATGTGTGAGGGTTAGTAATGATATATTTAGGGATGGGCTTTTCCAGAGGAGTTCAAATTCATTAACAGTTGGGTTCTGAACTTGGGTTTCCTTAAAATCTCCAGCCACAAAGACTAAACTCTGTAGTTTGAATGTAAACACCTTGATTCTGGGAGCCTGGACCAGGTACGGATGTCCTGTTTGTCACCTGTTTCCCTTCTTATTAAGATGCAAGCTAGTGTGTAAATTATTTCTAGTTACCTGTTTAATTACGTAAGTAGAAATTGCAAGAGCTGCATATTTCTTCAGAGGTACGAAACTACTCCTCTAAATTAATTGTGCTCCAAATTGTTTCAGAGCCTCTTTGCAACCGTGCTGGACACGATCCAGCTCAGTCCTGCTACAAAACAGCAGGTGCAGAGCTGACTCAGCCCATGCGCGCCTTGGCCCTTTGAAAATTGCCATTCGTGAGCCTTTTTCAGTGGGCTGGAGAGGCTTGCATGTATCCTGTACAGCCAGCCAAATGCCTAACCCTCTCTTGCCCCTCCATTTGCTGCATTGCAATTGATAAACAATATTTTCTTCCAAATACCTTTATGCTATTTTTTATTAATAAACGACCTTTAAAATGTTTTGGAGATTGGGATAAAAAAGACCATTGTGTTTTACAGACAGATGGAGTGAATGTGTTTTAGTTTTCAGGTTTTGGTGATCCTTAAAAATACTCAATAGTAGGTAGACATTTCTATCAATTATTTGGGGCAGGGCCTAACTTGCCACGAGTCATACGCTTGCCTGGCTGCTGACACTGTAGTGTTTGCAGCATTAGGGGATAGGAATTTGCTTTCTGGCAGACACTTGAATGCTTCAAATATGTATTCAACCATACCCACATAAATGTAGCTTAAAGCATGTTTTTTTTGGTCTACCTGCCTCGTTCAACTTGCCCAAGAACAAAAATATGAAATGTGGCTTAACGTCCTGTACCGTTAGTCTCGTTATAGAAGTAACACCAAGAGAAACTTGGTCATAAACTTGAAAGCATATTTGGGTAGAAGAACTTCCAATATTGAGAATCTGCCAAAACCATGAATTAATTATTAGATAACAATTTTTAAAAAATACTATATGGAGAAGGAAATGAGCCTTTATGTCTACAGTAGACTTACTGATCAACATATACAATAGATCTTGCAATGTGAAATATAAAGTTAGAGCAATAAAGTGTTACGTGCTATGACATAGCACCATGCTAAATACTTGATGTTTTCTGGTAATTATCCCCTTTTCACATCCCCCACATCTATTAAAATGCTGCTAGTTTACTGTCCTACTGACCTCTGTTTCAAAACGTCAGACAGTCTAATGGCTTTTCATAAATCATAATTAGACCAGTGAGTGATTTAGACAACTTTATGAAGATAACTTTTGTTTCAAGACAATTTAATTCAGGATTAAAAAAAAAAAAAAATCCATTATGTTTTATCTTCTTAGAGCTATGGTTATGGTGACTCTTAGGGGAATGTAAGTCGATAGATGTTTTTATGTAAGCAGTTTAGCCATAAGGACTGAGTTGGGTGATGAATTGTTTTATAATTAGAATAAGAAAAAACTAAATTTTGTAAGAAGGAGATATACTGCACAATTGTAAGGTCTTATCTCTTGGCTACTTTTACTGAAAATATGAAATAGATTACTTGGGAATACTAAGGCAACTTTTGTAGTCCTCTCCTTCAGCTGGTGCTACTGTTCATGTGGTTTGGATCTGCTGCCATTTGCACTATGGCAGGGAGTTGCCACGTGCCTGGTTCTCCACACTTCTCTTTTGCAGGCATTTGTTTTATGGTTCTGGCGCATACAAAGCTTTGCAATGGAATACCCAAGATGCAAGTGGCCATTGTTAACTACTACAGATGAGTGTTAATATTAGATGTCAAAAACAGCATTTCTGATCTGAAGTTACGCTGTTACCAAATCTCAGAAACTTCCTGTGATTGCCAGAGGTCGTGGTTCTGTGCAAAAGAACCAGGATCTTCGTTTGTAATAAACAGGTGTTAAGAACCCTAAAAATACAAATTAATCTTGCTCTGTGTTGTAATAATACAGGGAGAGACACTGTTGTATGATTGGGAGGAGAGGCTGGGACAACCAAGTGGGGGGAAAAATATTAATGGCTTTGCTATTTGAATAAAGAAGTAGATCTTGCTTCTGGCTGCCAAGTATTCCATTCCATATGCTTTATCCTTAAAGCTTAAAACTGTTCGGTGTGACAGATGAGATTGAACAAACTTAATGGACAAATGGATAGCGTATCTTTTCATCTATATGGCTTGATTTTTCTCTCAAATGCTGTTGGGCCATTTGTCTCCTGTTTTCTTGCTCAAGGTCTGTGGTCTGTTATAATGTGTGGCATAATGAAGACGTAGGATTGCGGAGGGAAGCGCTTTAAGAAGGGAAAGAAAGCACAGTAGTCATGTACAAAAACTCTGAAGCATGCCCTTCAAGTGTCTCTGAAGTGGATGAGAAGTGGAAATAGAGATTTTGTGTGTGCTACTGGAAGAGCACATGTTCCAGTTACAAATTTTTCTTCAAAAATCAGCACCAGTTCAATGAGAAAACTCTTTAAGTTGGGTAACCATCAAGTTTGGTTAGTTTTCTAGCATCCCCTTGCAGTGGATGAGTGGCCAAACTAAGACATTAGTTGCCTTTTTCACGGCTTGTCCCTTTCTTAAAACAAGGCAGTGTACAGTCATAAAATACATGATTCAGTCTAGAGATGGATAGGGCTGTGCAAAATACTTGCTGCAGACACTTGAATCTCGAGTATGGGGACGAATTTTGGTTTACAGGACTTCTCATAATTACAGATTGACAATTCTTCAGGTGCTTTTGCTAAAGCTTCACACGCACAGTTTCATGATACTGGGAGCTCAGTGGTGGTGCGGTGGTTCTGCTCCTTGTTTGGATGGCAAGGTTTCAAGTAAGGCTTGTGATCTGCAAAGAAGCATTGCAGTCTCCAGCTTTGCAGAAGCCAGATGTTACCTTCAAGGTAACACCACATTCAAGTGCCAATGCAAGTTTTAAAAGTTTTTGTTTGCCTTTGTAACATTAGTCTTCTCATAAATCTGAATTGCAAACTGGCCAAACAAGAACTGATGTGTCTCTTTTCTTTGACAAAGGCGTGGTTTGCTGTTTGTTTTTTTTCTGAAGTGTTTTGCATCATCTGAAGTTCTGTGTGCTGACATCTAAAGATAAGATGATAGCACGTTCTTTTAGCTAAATGGAGGCAAACGAATGGCTCTGGCCTTACGCATAAAGAATTGGATGCTTGCTTCTTCCTCTGTTGGTTTTAAAGGAAGTGGATAATTTGAAGCATTTTGCTACAGTTATCTCAAATGAGGCATGTGAGTTGCCTGCCCCTCAGCTATACCCCTCTTACTCTGCTATAGATGGTCAGATCCGTTCTGCATGTGGCTGGCTATGTAACATCTCCATTTGGCCCACTGCCTGGTTCTTTGCATTATAAAGTAATGTCCCCTACCTATGATGTTTCCTCGTCCCAAAAAATGTGACAATATGAGTATCTATATTCAATAACATTACGCCAATGTGATGTGATAGAAGTGTGAATGCTAATTTTTCCATTTTTCTCCAAAGGGAGCAGTTATAATAGAAGTTTGTGGAAGGAATAAAGACAGGGAAATAAAAATCTTTCTTGGTGGTGGTATAGAAAGTATAGAAAACGGTGAAATCTGCTTGGGTTGCAGAGAATGTTGTGGTATGTTTCAGTTGAGCCTTTAGTTGTATCGTTGCCAGTCATGGGATGAACAGCTTGGCTCAAATCTGTCCTGATCAGCAGATCTTTCACACAGACCTAGCGCAGAGCTAAGCCTGCTGTTAAAACTAATTCAGGTAGACACATGTGCAGATTGATTTCCATACAGTACAGCTCACTCCCTTACACTTTCTAGTTCAACTGCAGGTTCCAAGTGATGGCAGCAGGGCTAAGACTTCTTTACAGTTTCCTTAAGAGAGTGCAAGTATCATTCGTCAAGTTACTCACTTGCTCTTGAGCCATGGCAAAGAGAGAATTTGACATGTCTGTAACTTGAGGCACTCTGCTGGGGCAGGCTGCTTTCCCTAGAGCTGAGCCCAGTACTGCTTTGGGAATCGGTCCTTGAAGATACTGTAATTTATATATTTTAAGGCTTAAACACAGCTGCGGTGAGAATTTCCTGCACTGCCTGTACAAAAATCCTTGAATCTTCCCATGCTTTTACATAGTTTATATTTATACTGTTTGGGCAGTGTGCCAAGCTGCTATAAAGTGTGTGTATGCATGGCTTCTCCTGTATTTGACTCAAGATCAAGTTAACATTTTAGTTGATTTTTCTCTTAAGTAGACACTCATCTGACTTATTTTAAACTAAAGCACTAGAGTCTGTGTAGAAGCAGTTTTGCTTAAGGTCAGTGACCACACGCTTGTGTTAGAGGTCCTGTTTCACCTTGCTTCCAGGCTTTGGGTGCAGCTGGAACTGCATAAGGCGCTTGCTCCAGTCATATTAACAGGAGGAAAATGATTCTTCCTATTTGGGCCTGTCTGGCTGGGGTTGGGAATGCTAAATTTCAAACTCAAAAGTACAAGTTACTAACTTCTGTTTTGCCTTTTAATCAGCTGTAAATATGGGGGAGACAAACCTAGGCAGTCGTCTTAGCTGATCTGTATGAATATAAATGTAAAGAGAATTACACAACATTTCTTTCTGTTTTCTTAATACTCTGTACTTTCTGCCTGAAACTATTCTATGTCTTGCATATTTAAATATCTCGGGCATATGCATATTAGCAGTACGTTTCAGATTGGCGGTTCTGTATCACTCTGTATCGGGCAGTCCATGTCAGACTAGAATTGCTTCTCTGCTGCATATCTGACTGAGTGTAACGTACTGAACGGATGGTCTTCAGGATATTAAGACCTTCAAATTTAGCTAAGTGGTTTATATATCAAAAAGTGAAGTACTCTGACAAATACGCTACTGAAATGGGATCAAATTAGGTGAAGTAGCAAATCCAATTAATTTTTTTATTGGAGCACTCCAGTGTCTCTCGTGAGACATTCATTCTTCTATGTCATGACAAACTGTCACACTTGTGCTTTCTATATGGGTTCCTGGCTTAACTAGATTCAATTAATTCTTGGCATAAGAAACACTGAATTCGGTATTTTTGCAAAGAGCTTTTCATGTGTCCTTGGAGGTGGCACTCATTTCATGGGTAAATGATATTTGTCTTTGTATAACCGTGTTGCTGTGCAGAGTGTTCACTATCTTTAATACTTGTAATGAAGATGGTGAAATTAGCATTGAACTTGATCCAATTACTTTATTCTTTTGACATCTTCAGTAACCACTTCTGCAGCTTGTGAGAAATTGGAGAGAGACAGGAATGAACTGCAAGTTGCTTATGAAGGATTTTTGCAGAAGTTAAACCAGCAACACCACAATGATTTAGCTGAGCTGGAGGAGAGGCTTAAACAGTTTTACACTGCAGAATGTGAGAAACTCCAAAGTATCTGCATTGAAGAAGCTGAAAAGTACAAAGCGCAACTCCAGGAGCAGGTTTGTGACATTTGAAGTAGAAATGTTCTTTAGCAATTGCTTTCTGCTACAAATAAGCCTTCAGATAATACTGGTTTTTTGATTAATAATGGGGTTATTTTATCTAATGTGAAACTCCCCTTCATTGCAACTGTAAAAATACTACTGCACTAAGCTGTCCAGATCTTAAGCTTGTGTTTAAACATGGTGGAGATTCCTTGTGTTCTGCAAGCTTCAATGACTTCTGAAGTTCCACTGGATTATTTGAGGCAGCTTAAGGTTTAAGATTTATAAAGACACATCTGGCCTGTGACCTTGCTTTGCAACAGCTCCATGTGTGCGACAGATGCGTACATCGTCCTGCTGGTAGCGGTAAACTGTAAGGCATCGTTCTCAACTATTGGGTGTTGTATGTGGCTTAGCTTTTTCTGTGACCATCTGTTAAGTGCTACCTAGACTATTTAAAACGTGCTCGATGTACTGCGTAAAGCCATTAGAACAGTGCTTTAAATGAGAGGGTTAAGCTGACATGTGTAAGGCGGGGGGGAAATCATGTTGTCTTATTGCAGGTGGACAACTTAAATATCACACATGAAAACTTTAAGCTGGAACTTGAAAACAGCCACTCGGAAAAAGTAGAGGAGCTGAAAAAGGAGTATGAATCCTCTTTTTCAGGCAAGTATTTTGTATTCAAGTACATATGCTATAGTAGTGCTAGTCACAAACAAAACTATTCAGACTTTTTCATCTATACGTCCATTTCATTGTTCTTGGCAGTCAGCTATTTTTAAAAACATTGGCTGAATTCCTTCTTTTGGAACTGAACAAGTCTCATTTTAAGTACAGAAATAACCATGATCCCATTGTAGTTGAACGAAATTTTTAAAACAGTTTAAGAGCGGACATGACTTTCTTTCAGTAAAAGATGCCTGAATTGCAGTCTGCCCTCAAAAATCTCAAGTTAATGAGTAATTGCTCCTACCCCCCTATTTCTATAAGGAGCACCTCAAAATTGAAATTGAGGATAAGTAGGGTTGTGTGCTTTCCGGACTGACACGGGAATGTTGAGAAATACTACACGCTGTTCACAGTGTACTGGGGCAAAGGTGGTTTTTCAGGGAGGGGGTCATGAGCGTGCTCAGATTTGAATGGCATTGCATCTAACTGATTTAAGTGATGACGATTTCCATCCTCCCTCCAACTCCACTTGATAGCCAAGTTTCCAGCGATACTTTTGCGTCATTAAAATTGGTGACGCTTCCACTGCAATCAAAGAGCAAACTCCTCTTCGTGACATCTCCAAAGCAGGAAAAGAAATGTTTTTCTAGATGTTTTTGGAAGACAACATTTCAACTCTTGCTGCGTTTCCCATCAGAACCTCAGCCTTTGTCAGATGTGGCTCTTGTGCTCAGTTCATCCATTTGCTCCATGTAGATGAATGCTTTCAAAATTGACACACTGTCAACTAATGAAATAGATATGTGAGGGGACAACCAACAAATCTGAGGCAGCAATAAATCTGATACTGCGTACATGCTTTGGATCAGTTGATGATAAATGTTCTTTCTGTGTTTTCATTGACTCTGCATCTGTGCATATGTGTATTGGCTGGCTTTTCATACTGCTTCTTTTCACAAAGAATTTTCATGTCTTATGCGGTATTAAAAATCTGCAAAAATAATTTGTTGCAGAGCTCAAGAGTACTCATGAATCTGAAAGGAAGTCGCTTGAAGATTCCTTTAAAGAGAAGCAAGAATTGCTAGAGGTTTGTTAAGGATTGGGGTCATTGCGACAGTCTAAAACTTAAAAGGCAGTTTGGAGATGTGCACTGAATTCTTGGCCTAACTATACCATCTCTTTTCATTTCAGAAAAAAATCGATGAATTAAAATGTGAAAACAACTCTCTGAGTGAGAAGTTGAAATTAGAAGAGCAAAAACAAATAGCCAAAGAAAAAGCCAATCTTGTAAGTCTCGATCTTCAAAAGTAATGCAGATGAGCAGGTCTTGTAAGCCTGGGTTTATTTTATTGCATAATATGGAAGTTTTGCAGTCAACCCTCATAGGGCTCCCGTGCTTATTAATATTTTAGGTAAATGGCTCACCTGCCAGAAGTTTCTCAAGCACTACAATGTTGTGTATTAACCTTACCAATATAAATCTGTAAAGCTGTTGACTATCTAGGTCAGTGGTCGAAGTTACAGCCTAAGTTAAATTGAAGACCTACGTGTACACAAAATTTGTACCATAGCTTTCTTCTAGACAGTTGATAAATATTCTAATGGCTCTATGATCAGTGTGGGCTTACATCACTACTACAAAACTCACTTCTTGTACTTGAGTATTTAATGCATTTATTCAAACATTGATTCATACTTGTTGCCGATTTATCCTTCAGATAAACTTTTATTTTGTCCTGCCTTTCTTCCCAAGGCTGCTGTTATCTGTGATGCTCCTGGGTTAGAAATGTGCTCTGAAAGAGGTTTTTCATGCACTGGGACGGTTAGACACAAACATGCACGTCTTTCCAGTTACCTGGAAATAACTGGAATACCACTACTATTGCTTATCCCACGAAGAGAAATTCCATGCTTAAAAACTCACTTAGGATGCTTCTAGTAGAAGTTGCCCTAGTTTTCACTGGAATTTATTTTTTCTCTCTTACTGATTATTGTAGTGGCAGGACAGAGCTGCCGCAAGAAGAATCTGCAACCGCAATATGTTGCTGTGGTTGGGAGAGATGATACCAAAGAGAACGTGTTGTACGCTGCACTTGGGAGTTTGAACTGTATTACATAGGTGTGCTCAGATGTTTAATTTAAAGGAGCAATAGTCAAGTGCCTTTACATAGTTGCAAATGCACTTTGCATTCTGACAGCATAAGACACATCATAAGCTTGAGGCTTCTCTATGGAGAAATACTAATTTGACCCAGTATATTCTTCTGTACTAAACACAAATTCTGCACTATCAGAATTCCCATTAGCCCTTTGCAGACAGAGGTGTATTTCCAACTCTCCAGTATTATTTAGACAGAGTCGCTTGATGTTCCCAGCTTTTTTGCTAAAATCTTACTTAGGCCTTTCAGTCTTTTTATCTGGCTCTGTGTTCTACTATGAGTAGCTAATGTGGTGGCTCAGATTTAACTTTAAAAAGACACTTTAAGACCATTGGGACAGAGGAGGGAAAGAAAAAAATTAAATGCAGCTTACAGTATGTTCAAAATTTTAATTTTTTGAGGATCACTTTTCTCGCTAGCTCCTAGATTCCATGTAAAGCCACAAAAGGGAGAAACGGAGTTCAAATTGTCTGCCGCCTCCTCTGAGGCAGCACAGCACACACCACCCACACACAGACTTCGGTTCAAAACAAGAATCGCTAATGCCACAGCCCTTAAAAACAGGCAGGAGAATGAAATGTGTAGGTGATGAGGCCCATGTTACTTGTGAAATGTACTGGCTCTGTCCTTGTGGGACTGCGCCCCACAAAAATGCAGGCATTGCCCGCTGAGTCTTAGGTTTCTGATGCGGCAGTGAAACTGTTACTCAATGCGGTACACCAGTATTCTTACCCAAATACGCTAAAACAAGTTTGTTTTGTTTTTAAAGATAAACTTAGTTACACAATGCACTTAATCATTGATTCATTTCTGTTTGTGTTCCACTTGGACTACCTGGAAATGGATCGAGACTTGCTTTATTTCTCCTTATTTTGCCTGTGACTTTGCCTCTGAAATGTAGAGAATATGTTTTACTCTGCAGTGTGTGACTGGTTCCTTACTCTGGAAAAGGGGTCCCTGAGGAAACCAGATCTGACCCTGTCCTGTCCCCTTCCTGCTCTCCCCTCCACCTCCTGGAAAACACCAAAAAAAGGAAAAATACTGTATTGTAGATAAGTCATGGATGTGCAGCAGCGCAAGATGTTTATGTGCAATGGCATTGCTGGGCTTTAAGAAGAATGTAAAATGAAAATTTTCAGTTTCTGCCCATGAACCAGCTACCTTCAGACTCAAAACAGGGAAAATCAGCTACAGTCAAGTTCATAGCTTTAAATTTCTGGTGCTTTTTGAACTGCTCCAGCATCTGAAAACTCTTCAAATGTTTACTCTAATTACCTCTTGGGATGGGTTATGAGTAATATGAAATAAATTTTGGAACTCCTAGCCTTAAAGGAAGCCTTTGGGCACTCCTGCAAAACAAGTTTTGTTGTGATGGCTTTAGTGCCTTCCTTTGACTCACAAGGGTTTTTCACATTTGTGCATAAAGTGTTTTCTGAACAGCTTCAAAGGAAAACTGCAACTGTCCACCTACACCAAAGGACAAACAAAATCAGAGGAGAAAGTGGTAGCAGATCTGTTCTTTTTTTTTTTTTTTTAATTCTAAACTATTCAACTTGATTTCACTTAGAACAAGTAACTGTCGTTACCATATTTATTTTCTTGCTCTTTCTAAATAGCAGAGAAACACTTAAATTGTTCCTGAAATTCAGGGTACTAAGCAAACTGTGGAAATCTTTCAGAAAAACCCGCAGATTATGTATCTGGAACAGGAGCTGGAAAGTTTGAAAGCAGTGCTGGAGATCAAGAATGAGAAACTCCATCAGCAGGATATAAAGCTAATGAAGATGGAAAAACTGGTGAGTTTTTCTTGGGGTCTGGCAGGTTTGGACCGTGTCTGAGTTACGTTCTGATAATGAGTTCAGGCTGGTCAGACTTACGTGCAAGGATTAATTTTTTTTTTGTTTATTTAAAAGGAAACATGGAATGATGACGGGACATGCCCACATTGCAGGTACAATTATATCTGCATTGGGCTGTAACGTAAAGAGGGGGAAGGAAGCACCAGACGCTGTAAATGACCTTTTAACCACTTAAGACAACTACTGGTTTGCATAAACTATCGCTGAGTTAGTACAGGGTTATCTGGGAGCCTCTTCCATGTTTCCTTTCCTCTTCCCTCTCTTCTCCCCCATCCCCCCAAATCAAAAATCCTTACCTGCTACGTTTGCTTGAGGGTTATGGAAGATAGACTGCACTGTCAGGAAAACATTAACATGGAAATGATCCTAATTAAACAAGAAGGGATCAAATACGAAATGGAATAAATGTTTTCATCTAAGGTTGATTAGCTTAGGTCAATCCCTTTAGCTATTATCTTCAAGCTACTTCTTTAGCTGTGCGGATTTGCTCCTGATCTGTGCATAATTCCACATGAAAAGGCAATTTTGGGGGCAGAACTTGTAATTGCTTAGTATGCTCTTACTTGTGGCAGGACAGGGGCCTTATCCTAGGTGGGGCCTTTGAACACTGTTGTAATACTTGCTTAAGCAAGATTTTAATGAGGAAGTATAGAAGGAGGTTTGAATACAAAGGAATACATTCATGTCAGTTGTTCGGTATTGTACGGCATCGTATGTTGCCCTGGTCTACAACTACTAGTAAATTACTAGTGAACCTTCATCTTTTCTGACAGACGCTGGCCACAGCGTAGAAGCCCTTGGACCATCCAACCATTTAATCACTGTTTTTCCTTAACTTTCGATAACGTCCTGCAGCAATGAGGTGGAATCAGGAGAGCAACAGGGAGAGCTGTTTACACAGGGGAGCTCTTGAATTTGTCACATTAGCGTGTTATTTCTAGACAGTCTTCTGTCCGCAACAGCTTCTAAAACCGCTGCCCGTCACTGGCCGAAGTTACTAGAGCGTGCTGGTTAACTAGTGGATCCCTTATCCAGTCCTCCTTTGTTGGCATCTAATCAGCACAAGTGGCAAAATGCCACTGTTACGCAAGGACAAGGTAGGTAGGATCTGTCTGACCATTACAGAATGTTAAGCCGTGATGGCAGGTCAGTCTCGCGCTACTGTAGGTTTTTGCACTTACCGTAACAAGGTCTGCGAACTCCCGATTATGAACGTCTGTGATAGCTCAGTCAGTATCTTGAGTGCATGTATGGGTTTTATTTTAAACTGTGACCTTTTTCTCGTAGCTGGAGAACAACACAATCTTAATGGATAAATTAAAGAAGGTTCAGCAAGAAAATGAAGAACTAAAAGCTCGGATGGACAAACACATGGAGCTTTCAAGGTGAAAAATATCTGTGGACTTTTAGATGTTCTTATGAACCAGGGGAAGGTGTTCCTGTGACAAGAAAAAAAATTCTGTGTAAATATTAGTGACTGGAATTTTGTAGTGCTCTGTAAAAGAACACGCCCCTTTCTTCCCCACTTGCATTCCTATGTAGCAGAACAAGCAGGAACAGATTGTAAGGGGGTAAAGGCTTGGTATGTTCTTCGGTGCTCCAAAACTGTTTCAGGGAAGAAAAAGCAACTCCGAAATACCATCTTGTTATAGATTGGTTCTTTAAGTATTACTGGCTTGTGAGCTAAACCTGGTTTTACTTATAACCAGCCACCTCGGTTGAGTGATTTGTCCCCAGTTTAATCAGTGAAAAGACCAGTGTGTTTTATTTAGCAATAATGGCAATATTTAACATTAATAAAATGGGTCTGAGGTTCTCCTAACTTCAACTATTGCTTAAATGGATGGGCAGACCCTTCCAGTTTGAAGGAAACTAAAGAAATGCAGCTTCTGTGTAGAGCTGAGCCTGCGGCAAGACCCAGAGGCTCCAGCGTGGCCATTTAAAAGCATCTGTCATTTTAAGTAGGACAAGTCTCACTTTCCAGATGCTCTTTCTGGTCTTCAGGAACGTTTATCAGTACTTTCTCCTGCTTTCTGCAAGCTACCCGTTTAAATCCAGCAAGGATGAGAACATGCTAAATCCTCATTTTAAGGAAGTAATTTTGTTGTAAGCCAAGCAGGGGTTTATACAATTTCAAACCTTTCTTTAAGTTCAGTATTGTAGCCTCCAACTTGGGTGATGTGTTCTGATGTAAATCTTACGCTTGCAGGCAACTTTCTACGGAGCAAGCCGTCTTACAGGAGTCACTAGAGAAAGAATCAAAAGTAAACAAACGCCTGTCGATGGAAAATGAAGAACTTCTGTGGAAGTTGCACAATGGCGACCTGTGCAGCCCAAGAAAACTGTCTCCCAGTTCTCCATCCGTGCCTCTTCAGTCCCCACGAAATTCTGGTAACTTCTCTAGTCCCACAGTATCACCGAGATGACATCCCTTGAGAGAAAGAGGGGATTGCATTTCATTTGTGATCTGCAGAACCGATCCTAACTTTATTCAGAGGAGGAAGAGCTATATTAGCTGACCGACGACTAAGCATAACTGGAAACTAGTTGGTGCAAAAATGGCGATAAGAGACTAAGAACATGGGAGTAAGACACTCACGTTGCTCCTCCCAAAAAGACTTGTTTATGACCTCTATGGACATTGTTGCACAAAGCACTTACAGAGCAAGGAAAGACTTGTTCGTTGCCTTCTCACCTAACTATAAGAAAAAGCTCAGGGGCTTAGAGATAAAGATCACAACCTTTATAATACGTTCCTTATCACAGACACTTTTTTTAAGGCTGTGTGTATGCGTGTGTGCGTGCGTGTGCTGTGGATGGAATGGATGTAACACACTGTGCGTGTGTCTAATGCTGCCTTCTTTGCTGTGTACGTAATAAAGGATAAAAGCTGAAGACTATACATTGACACGTACTTCCTTACTCATGTTGTCAGTACGCACGCTTTTAGCAAAGAGTGCCCTCCCCCGAGAATGAGGATAAACTGCCACTAGCACTATAGGTTAGTTTCCTTCATCTTTCTGGCTTCGGTGCAGTAAAAAAAGGCACGAAAAGCTTTGTCAACTGACTCATTAGTGTCTTGGCTGACCTGAGTATGCAACTTTGAATTTATTTTAAAAGCAAACTGAACTGCAGCCATATTTTGCATGGGTTCTTGGTTTAATATCCATGCACAACCCTGCCATTTATGAGGAGACATTTTTTGCAGAATACAGTGGATTTTGGCTTTCAAGTCAAACGAGGCGTAGTCAGAACCACGGTAGCCCTCCAGGCCAGAAGTTAGTAGTTGAGTTGCAGGTTTAGAAACCTAGACCTACCATCTTACCTGCTGAAAAGGAATCGCTTATTTCCCCAAAACAGCATGCCTGTTGCTGAGGCTGTCTGCTAAGGATAAACTAGATGTAGATTTGAGAGCCAAAGAGAAAAATGCAGTAATTGTCATCAGGTGCATTCTTAACTCAGTTCTCAAGAAGAATCTTAAGTAATTCGTGAATTCCAATGTATCTGGTGACACACTTTGCCTTTTTAAGCATTAGCATTTGTATTAACATTCTTCAGGGTTGGCTAAATTCACCTGAGGAAGAGGGGGAAGGTGGCACCTGTGTATCTTGCTAATTCTGCCATACCTCCCCTCTTAGTCTGCAGGATGTCAGTGTTTTGCCAGTTCATTTGGCAAAAGATCCTGTACAAGAGATTCTGTAGAGTAGGGAAAAAAGTTGTCCTGGCTGCTGGAACCGGAGGCTGAGGGCGTCAGTGTTTCTGGAAATGTCACGTGCTGAGCTTCAGCTTCAAGGTAATCGCGTAGCCTTGCTACACCCTCGTTCAGACCTGTTTAAGATGTCTCCGTTGTACCTACTAAACACCGGTCCAACTTCAAAGTAGTATTACAAAACACTGTCTATGCTTACAGTAGCTTGGGTTTTACAGTACCACTTCCAGGACCACTGTTCTCCTACTGCTTAGCCAGTGCTGTTAGCTAGCTGCACAGGTAACTGTTATGGTAAATTGTATCTGCTGAGTTTCCCTGTGTGTTTCAGTAGCGTGGGGACAGGAATGAAGGGGATGGAAAGCGTGTAGGGAATTCAACTGGAGAACTACTTCAAACCGTTTTACCCAAGGCTTGGAAAATCTGGGCTAGTAATGGGGAACACAGACATATAAACAGGACTGTTAACAGTGCTCATACAGTAAGTAAAGCTGTAATATACTTAAACTTGTGATTGACTATTTAACCATTAAATTTATTTAATTTTCCATAACGTACAAGTTAAGGGTGCCGTTTCTGTGGAACATTATGCTCTCTTTTAATCCTCTTTAGGGCACTGTACAGACCACTGTTAGTGGTGTCAGTACTTAAAGCGTTTTCTAGGGGTTTCAAATTTAACTATGAAAATCCTTTGTGGGCTAAAACTTGGCTTAAAGTGTATCTTGGAACATTCTTATTTTCTATGGTCAAAGAGATTTGATCACATGTATTTGAGCTGAATGCTTACAAAATAAATTTTCTGTACTGATTGAAGGGTTTTTTCCTTCTGCTTGTATTAGCCAAATGATCTTTAATCTAAGGAGGAACGTTCCTCCAAATACTGAAAACTCTTAGTACCTGTTCAGCACAGCAGAACAGCAATAGTGAAGCTTCACTGCACAAATTATTAACGTTCAGCTAACCCTTAGAAAATTTTAACTCTACCCTTGCTACCCTCGCGTAGATGGAAGTTACACAGAGCTTGCTTGTGATTATCAGCGATTCAGTTTGAGATGGCTGTTAAAGAAAAAAAAAACAAACTAGGAGAATGTAGATAATGTTACAGAATGAAGCAATAACATGATACTTGAGTACAGTTGGCTTGATATAGGGACCCAGTGTGCACATGCCTGGTAGAGGCATCCTACCGGACTCGTCTTACTAAAATGCTCACCTTATTCAGGAAATATTTTGTGCGAGAAAAGCCACATAGAGTTGAGCAGTCTAACAGGTCATGTCACAGGAAGAGTTGTCTAGCCACTGGTAAGAACTTTATTGTCTTAGTTGCGATGTTAGTGCCTCAAATAAAACATGCAAGAAGAGTGCATACAAATGTTTGCAGATCAAATACAGTGCACCCCTCCGTGTAACAGAGAAGGGGAAAGAAAGCTTTTCCAGGCTACCAGTACAGAAAACTAAGTATGGTATAGTAAATAATATGGAGACTGTTAATTTGTCAATAGTTTCCCTCCACAATACAGGAGGCTCCTCACCTCTAAACTTCTTGCAGGTAGAATCTTCAGTGCTCTTACGAAGAGATGAAGAGTCCTTGTATATAGAAATCAGACTGCAGAAATACCTGTTCAGTGTTTGTCCTGTTGGTCCGAAAGAATTAAATAATTCTGTTCATCTGTAAGCACCGTTTCAGTATTTGTCTCTGAGTATTAATATTTCAAGCTTTAACTTAAATACCACGTGTTAGCAAAGGCTTCGCTTGATCCAGGAACTTTTACGTATTTCTTGGTAATTTCTTTAGCGTAAAGTTTCCTTCAGGAAAAGCTAGAAACCTGCTCACCATAAATACATGCCAAAGGTCTAGTGCTAGTCAAGCAATTAAACAAGTGATTTTCTTCAGATACTCAGCCTTAACTAGTAGTTCCAACTCTAATGCTAAGTTTCAAAGGCAGTTATAGTGACATCTGTATCTGTACCAAATAGTTTGTTGTCATTCAGACTATCCATAACATGGTTCACCTCCCTTCAGTACTTTTCTCTAAAGGTCTTTGTATGAGTTGCACTGTACTTGCTGTGAAATTTGAGGTGAATCATTTCCTTATGCTAACTGAGGACTTAAGTTTCTCATTACAAACACCAAAGACACTTGCGTGGAAACGGGTATCGTGCAATTCAGACAGGAAATTCCTTCTAGACCACTGATCTTTAAAACTGTAGTTGCCTGACAGCCAGGAAATCATTTAGGGCTGAGCTGGAGTTAAAAAGGTCGTCAGAAAGTTGGAATAATCATTGAACCCTTAAGAAACAAATACCTTCTGGCCATCGCTGCCGCCTTGCCTTAGCAGAGCCGTGACTGAGGTATGGAAATAGAAGTAACACCACTGGCAGGTTTAGGCATGTGACTTCGACAGGTCATTTAAATTTCACTTCCCGGGCTTCATTCTCTTACCCTGTGTCACTGTTCATTTATGTGGAAATGTGTCATCGCATCAATGTAAAAAGAAGCAGGCCTGCCCAGGAGGCTTTTGGTAAAATAAGAACTATGTAAAATATATAGTAAAATAATTCTCATAGTTTACAACGATGAGAATTATTTTGATGTTTGCGGGGGGGGAACAACCACCAAAAATTCTTCCTTAAAGACACTGCTGCTGTAGCTGAAATCAATCTTGAGAACAGCACGTAATCGGTACACAAAACCATTGAACCCGAGGGAGACACTTGAGCAATGATGCAGCAATGGATTTACAGTGCCTCTTCCTCTCCTGCCAAACTGTCTCCAAGGAAGTGATGCTACCACGGGAACCACTGTGCTGTTGAACAAGTCTGAACAGGTGACTATCTCCCACTTGCTAAGTATTTTAAAGGAAATCAATCAACTGTCGAATTAAAGGCTCAAAAGCACTTTGAAATTTAAGAAGTCGGCACAGCTCCTATAGTTCAAAGGGAAATACATTGTTCTGGTAAATGAAAATGCTATAACGGAATGAACACGTTGCACAGCCTCGTCCAGGAGCTCAGGGATTATTCAAGTTACTTTGGTCAGATTGAAGTCTTGCCTAAAAAAAACCAAAACAAATGGTACACACTTTTAGGTATTACTATGAAATTGTGTTAACACCAATTTAGTCATGTGGGTAACAGTGTAGCATTCTTGATACTGTTTAATAGCGATGATGAAGATGATTAACAAGGGACTGCCTCTTACACCTTCAACGTTGGTCCTACTGCATGCTATGTTTAATGGTTGGGTTTTCGTAGCTGCCTTGTTTCCAAAGGCCAACGATATTACAGGCAGCTGGGGAGGGTTCTCCATGAAGCCTATTTCATGAGATGTGCACAGAGCCATTCTAGTCTTTCCCATGGATATTTATGGTATCGGTTACATTGTTTCAGGTTCCTGCATGCTGAAGAAAAACCCTTCAGCAAGCTTGTTTAATGTTTTCATTAGCCCCACTAACAATCAGGTTAATGACATTGTCGAGAAGCTGCCCTTTTTGACATTAGTACTTGCTAGATACCACTACTCGTGTACAGTACTGTACACGTCTGCTCAACGGCTTGGATTATCTGGAGCATCTTCAAGCCTTCGCCAGAAGAAAGCTTTAGGAATTCTAGTCAAATGCAGGCTGAGCCACACTGAAGTGTGCAAGGGACCGGTTCCTGGTTTCGGTTCCTCGTATGCTCGGAATAAGCTCTTTTTCACATGCCTTGTAAATAAAATGGCTTGCAGTAGGACTTTTTTTTTTGTCACACAATTACACTGCTGAGTAGATTTGTAGTGGAAGTTCTAGCTTACATGGATTCTGTGTTTGAGGCTAGGAAGAAAAAACATCGCCAAAATGTCCAACAACGTTGTTACCAAGTTCGTACCTTTTCCTGGAAAGTCTCTCTTCCTGCATTGGTAACTAAACCCAGGGTGTGGGAAGCAGTTGCTTATTCATCCAGATACACTTCTGTGTAAATGAAACATCTTCCCTTTTCTCCTAAGTAAATTAATACAATCGAGTTGAACTTTTTATTAACCTGAGAAGAGATTCTGCTGTATAATCGAATGTTATTCTAATGTTACATTTGGGTATTTTTCTTCTGTAAATGATACTATATAAATAAATGCAAGTTTTACCTTTAGCAAACATAATTTGCTACACAATTTAGTAACCATAACACCATACATGTATTGGGGAGTGAACTCTAAGTAAGCTATGTATTACAAGGCTGTAAGAATGCAACAACATAAGGAAAATCCAACATATCCAACCACTTCCAAGTCTCTGGAGATACCCTCTACCACCTTAATATATATTTAGTGTTAATCTTCCCCAGGAGCGAGAATTTTATTTGTGTGTTTATGTCTTTATACATATATGAAATGAACACACACACGCACATTTATGTTTTCATAATGTTCAGAAATTTAATTATTCTTACAAAATAAACATTTGCTATTGGCTAATTCTGTAACAAGTTCTGGGGCTTTTTTTTGTTGTTTTAACCATGTACAGTACTCTAAAATTGCACAGCACCAGAAGAGATACACCTGCTTGGTAGATTTTTGAGGGTATTTAATATCCTTTCAGTTCTCACATACACAAGAGAGGCACAAACCGTACCGCAGGTTAACCGTATGAAAGAGTTTGAGGAAAAAGACCATACGCAAAGGAAAGCCCAAGAGCACCTATTCCTAAATATAATAAGCCCTATGCATGTTCAGGCTTAAACTTTAATGCTTCATAGTAGTTTTATTAACTCACAGCTGACTACTGCTGGGCATAGGGACCTCTGTTTTGGCCTGTCAAGCTAGTGAATATGGAATGCATTGACATATGAAAAAAGAGAGTGATAGAGAAAACTTCATTTAAACATTAATAAAGACAATAAATGGCTATAATGTCAAATAACATACAGTTCATTCTATGTCCAGAAGCCTTTCCTATCAATTTAGTTCAACTCTGGTAGCTACTGTTGTTTCTCCTTGTAGGTTCTGAGCTATACAAATGTAGTTTCCAGCATCTCTGGCTTCAAAATCCTCAACGAGAAGAATGCTCTTTGAGATCCTTGTGGTATGGCCGGTTCCTCTGTTTATCAATCTCCAGAAGTTTTGGATAATCGCAGGCCTCTCAGACTGTTTGAAAGAGGAAAAAAACCAAACCCAAACCCCCCATGTAAGAAAATAGGTCATTCTGCAAAGTGTGACACTGCCCTATCAAACCCTGAAGCAAGAGGTCAGCTGGTAGGAGCATATATCCAAAAGTCAGCCTTAAGTGAGGAAACGGAAGGGGTCTGGCAGTTGCAGCAACATTCCTGCATTAAATATTGATGTACCAGTAAGTTATGCCAAATAAGGATAATACAATGGCTCTTCCGCTCTAAGTGCAGGTACTGCTTATCTTTACATTAGTGATGGGCTGCCAGAGCTCTGCCTGCAGTATATGAACGAACTCAGTTGCAGTTGTGGGCCGCTTACTAAGGTTGCAGTTGGGTACGTGATCAAATAGGTGAGGTATCTTGGGGGAGATGTCAGGATAAATGTGTGAGCTTATTTTCAGACATTCAGCGTGTCTCAAAAAGAAAGGCAGCAGTGGCATGAGTTAGTTGACCAAGCTTTACCTCTTTTAGCACAGAGAATAGCTTCAAATCATGTGTTGCAAGCTAATTTCTCCTCCTCCTCTAGTTCCAGAAACACTGTATTAGATAACATAGAAGCAAACAGTAGCAATTCACAAACACTTCTAAATTAATCCTCACATTCTGCTTTCCAAAATGTGTATGTAACTTCAAAGCCAAAAATACAAACAAGGATGCTTAGAAAGATGCTTTTTAGATTTTCTTGTTATATTTATAACAGGCTTTTTTGTTTTTTTTTCTCTTCTATGAGAATTCTCCGATGGACTGTTTATCAGGTCACACTCCCTGGCACCTCACAAGGTTTGCAGAGGACTGGCTAAGAGAAACCGGCCCAAAGATAGACTAAGGCAGTCTCTTTCCTTCCAAAATCCATCATGCTAGTCGGCAGCTTTAATCGTGTTGGCCTGCGCTATACCAATTAACCTGGATAAAACTGGTAAGAGAGAGAGAGGTTTCTGCTTGGAAACCATCTCCTTTTGCTTCATGAAATAGATGGATTAGCCATTTAGCGACATGAATGCTACAAGGCTTAAGCTAATAGTAGCAAAAGGGTAAGTAAGTAAGTTAGACGCTTATCTAGAGCCAAAGCTACAATCTCGCACTGGCAAAATGACCAGCACCGAAGAAGCTGCCAGTCTTCTTGAAGCTTAGGGATGAGTCACAGTGCGGTCAGGGAATGCCTAGGAAGTGGCAGGCATTTACAGCTAGCAAGAACTTTTTTGAAAAACTGGTAATCATCTCCTCTAGAAATTCTTAACCCTTTAGAAGGAATCAAGCCACTTAGCAGAGCTCTACCTAGCAGAGCACTACCTCCTATTCCCAGCCTGAAAATCAAGCGCTACCGCCACTCAAGTACTACCGCACACTTAATTCAAGGCTAAGTTAGTTCTTAAATATAGCAAGTGGAACTTCCTGACCCTACTGAAAGTGAAGGCCGTGTAAGGCAGATGCTATTTGCCTGGTTGGGCTCCGGCTAGCCCAGTTTTTCTCAAACTAACTGCCTTCTGCTTTGAAGCTAGTTTCAGGGAATCATATTAAGGAGTGGATCAGTATGCATTCACAGCAGGTGAATGAGCAAACGCAGTTGTCAGGGAGTGGCAAGGGGAAAAAAAAAAAACTCAGTGAAAAAAGTAAGAGGGAGAGGTTAGTGACTACAGAGATGAGATGAGGGTCTCTCCAATTCAACATACCTAGGAGCAAGCAGGGATTAAAGAAGTGCTGCTTCTGCTTGGGGATTAAGGGGTAGGTGACAGCCCAGGTGCCGGGTGGGGTGGTGGTGGGGAGCAAAAACTATCACTGATCTGCCTGCACTGAAAGCAGCAGCGATGAACGGAAACATCCAGTGAATCTTAGAACTTTGTCAGTCCTTTTTCTTGCACAAAAGAAGGTGTATCTGACCAACATCACCGGTGGTCATCTCCCTTCTCCCTCCACTCCCACCTTTTTCCTTTGCAGTATGTGAATACTTCCTTAATAAATGTTAAGTCTCCAACAAGCGTACAGTGCTTCTACTCTGACATTTACTTAATCATTCCGTTGGGACAGAAACCCAAGCGCAACTCTTCCCTCCCTATCCCCAGGCACAGCTGGAGCTGAGACTGTTTACTCCAGTGGATAAGCACATCAGCCCTTTCCAGGGCAGGTGCAGGCCACAGGCCAAAGCCTCTCTCTCAGCCCCCGTAGGTGGGTGCAGTGAGAGGGTGTAGTCCTCTGCTGATCGCGCATGTGCCCTGCACTGCATCCCCAGTATCCACAGCAAACAAGGGAGATCATTTGCATGTGTTTAGCTGTTTGCATTCAATCAGTGCTAGAGAGGCGCAACTGTAGTGCACATGCCAGCACTGCACTTACAGCACTTATCAGGTGCTGTAAGACCAGTGGAAGCAACTGGGCCAAGAACAGCCAGCAACCAGGCTTGGGCAGCCACTCAGCTGGGAAAGATGTAGAAGTAGTAAGGGGTGGACGCTAATAAGATAGAGAGTTTTGGAAGGCCAGGCTGAGTCTACAATTTAATTCCTTCAATTGTTTGTTCTTAGTAACTAGTTAGTTACAAAAGACATAAAATTGGGGTTTGTATAGCCAGTTATTACAGTCCAATAAACAGACAACAAGGGAAGCTAAAAAAAACCCCAAACCCCCTCCCTCCCCCCCCCCAAAAAATGGAAAACCGTATCAATCAACAAAGCTAATGTGATCAGCAGGGACATATCTTCTCTTCCCCACCCAAGAGAGTGAATTGTTGTAAGACTGTCAGAGTTAAAGCCCCACCTTGAAGGACAGAGATGCTGCCATTTGTTGATGCATCTCACTCAAAGTAATACTAAGAGCTAAATTCAGAGGAAGACATTGGCATTTAACTCAAAAAACACTATTGCTCTGCAGCTCCCCGAACTTGGAGCCACTTCAGTTTTCCCTAGCATTTTACTTTTTACTTCACCGACAGTTGCAAGTTTCTCTGCTTGTTTAGACATCTACCCCTTTCCCTCCTAACTTCAAATGGACACCAGAAACAGGAATTCTGCCAAACTCTTCCCATGCTCCATCCAGTAGTTAGTCTTCAGATCACCTAATTCATGCTATCAGTACCAAGCCCCCCACCAAATGCAGTTGAGGCTGCCCTCGTTTAACAGCCAGGACAGGGCAGGGAGGGGAAGTTGCTCATGAACTCTCATACTTCAATAGTCTCAGCAGGAAAACTTATGACAAGCAGCAGCAAAAAAAAAAAAAAAAAAAAAAAAAAAAAGGTGGAGCAGAGAGGGGGAAGTGAAAGAACGAACTAACATCTAAGCAAGGATTAGAAACCTGGTTCTACATGCCCAGTGCCCTCACCAGCAGTTCAAATCCCTTTTGTGCTCACTTGCTCTCTCACTATTTTTTGCCCTGAAAAGGCACTCACCTTCCCATGACAGCGGAGTGCTAGTCTCTATCTTAATGGCTACAGCAAACTTCTGGGGCTTTAGATTTGAATTTTCTCAAGCCTAGTAAGCACTGAACTCCAGTCACTCACTTAAGCAATTGCCTCTGCCATTAAATTACTTAATTCTATGCTGGCTCAGGGAGACCAGTGCTGATACAAGTACTTTATTAGCAAGCTCTGCATCGTCCTTTGACAACCCAGCACCAGGAGGGCTGGCAAATGGAATACAATGCAAACCCTCGGGTCCTGGAGGATTCCTTTCCTCTGGTGAAGGGTTCCATCTTCCAGCAGTCCTTCCTTTGCTCCTAGCCTGCTTAGGATAAAGCAGCAGTAGAGATGAGGCTGGTTAAGAAACAAGTCCCTACTGTAACTGGTTGGGGTGGGTAGAGGGAGAAGAAGGGGAACCATCAATGATGCTAGTCAGATACACCTTATTTTGTGCAAGAAAAAAGACCGACAAAGTTCTAAGATTCACTGGATGTTTCCAGTGGATTCTTTCAGATGAGGCTGCGCAGAAGCCAATTTCTGTGCTTCTGGATGTGGGCAACAATTAAATTAAAGATTCTGTGCTGCGATGATTCATGTGCCCGATCCATGGAGATGGAAGGGATATCAAATGCAGAGGCATCAGTGAGGCTTTGTGGCTTGCCCTAGAATAGCTTCCTGATGCTGGCTGGCTTTGACCTTGTCTGAGGCTTTTCTTTGTAAACGCTGCCAGAGGCCAAGTGTCTCTGGAATGGAAACCTGAGGGAGGAGTGAGCTTTGCTGAAAGCTCAGCTTGATTTTTGCTAACATGGGTAGAGCTCTCCAGCTTCATTCCTGTGCTACTTCTAGGCTCTCAGGGAAAGATGGGCTGAAGTTCAAAAGGGATGTGCTGCCTTGTCCTGCCAGCATGCCTGAGCTAGCAAGAGGCAGACACCACAATCTGGAAGAATCTTTACTCCAAATCTAGACACTGACTGGCATTCAAAGCATTGCCTTCATGAAGAACAAACCACTTCAGCCAGGGCATACATCTCTTACCTCTTGCCCTGGGTACTGCCACCTGAAGTTCACATCTACATCTGGCTCCCCAAGGACTGTGCAGATTACATGAACGCTGTCACTGACTTCTGCTCTACTGGATGACGCTGCAATTGTGGTTGAGGGCGGGCCCTTAGGAACTGATAGAAAGACAGTGTTTGGAAGCAGAAAATTAGTTTCTAAAGTTAAATACACTGATAAAACTTAAGAGTCAATTTTTGCCTCAGTTTGCTTAACGCAACAGGTAAGTGATGTATACCTGCAACTACACTGGGAAATTGCTGGAATTTAAACCTACGAAGTTTTATCACATATACTTTCGATCAAGATTTTAAAACTCTGTGATTACATTACTTATTTTACTTTTTTTTTTAAATTGTTTTCTAAACAATGTCAGCAGAAGAGACAAGAGTCGGTGTAAGCATATAGAAAACTGCACCTTACCTTCCACATACAGTAGGTGATACTTGATGGAAATCTGAGGTGCTCCCTGCGACTCTGCTTTGCAGTAGACAATACCTTTATGATCGGAAGTAGGGTGCTGGTAGACGAAACCCTTCTTCACATCATAAATAATATCAGTTCCATCCGTTTCAATTTCTTCTGCTGGAAATTCCCTGTGTAGAGTTACTTTTGCTGAAGGAGTAGTAACACGGCATGGGATGACTGCAGGTTTATCTGGGTTCAGGTAGACAATCTCAAAATAACTGGGAGTAGGTACAAAAAGTTCCTCTTTATCTGTGCGAAAGAGTCGATATAGTTAGAATAATATTTACATCTTGGTTTAATAGCAACAAGAGAAAGTACATATGACGAGAAAATAGCTATGAGCAATATTAAAAATTAACCCAAAGCATTTTGCATTAAATACGCACACACGAAAGAAAAAAAAACAACTTTTCTAACCTGTGAGTATGTATTTACATAGCTTGCATTAAAAACATTAAATCAAAAAGAAAAACAAAGTATTTTTCACTGTAATCAGATTTTTTAAATCTTATTAAAAAGGAATTCCAAAGGTTTTCTTAAGTTTCCAAATACTCATCTGGATCTAATTCTGTTCACTCGCCCACTTTTAAGGGGTAACACACATAAAAAACCCACCATCACTGGTAAGATAAGCACTACTAGAAAAAGATACTCTTTGGAGTATCTTTTTATACATATGATTTTAGGCAAAATGTTTGATTTACTGCTCTAAGTAGCTGAAACATTTAGTGCTTTTAGAATGACAGTTAAAGAGTATTTCCATATTTGGCATGCGTCTTAAAAATACAAAGCTGAAATTCCTCTTTCTAGCACAAGCATTTACATAATAACTTGACTGAAAAGTTTATTCCAGCCTTTCTAAAGGAATGTATCCTCAGAACATTAAGCACTTCTGATAAATGGCTCCTGCACAGTCCCATGGCCTGTCTAATTTAGCTCCAAAACATATCGCAAACAATCCTATTTTAACATTTTGTACTGAAATATTTGCTAGCCAAGAATGCTTTAGCTCTAATCAGGCAGCAAAGGTTGTTTTACTATTCAGAATGTTTTCCATGAGAAGAACAAATTAACCATTTGATTTCAGCTCTGTTGTACCAAGTAGCAGTAAACTGTGCATGGTTACCTACTATGATCCTATCCATGTCATGTTAGGGCTACAGTCAACCTCAAGCTCTGTGGGACACCACATGTACTTAAGAGTGTTTTGCCTCTCAACATGCTATATAGACTCTTGGGAGAAACTGTGGCATTACCAAGATCAACGAGGTCAAGATTTTTAAGTCAGTGCAGGTAACTGGAAGCGGGGAGGGGAAGAGTCCACGTGGTCATCTGAATGCCATGACAAAATGAATCTTCTGCACAGATCTATTTTCTTTATCCAGACACATTTTCAAAAATTAAGCATTTTTTTATTCATTTTGTAGAAGATCCTCAGAACGTGTGTTAGTATTTTCAAAGGTATTTGCTTTCCATTGCATTATGCATTATTTTGGGTACACATTTAGCATAATCCTATGGACTCATAAATCACACTAAGCAAGTAATTTTCTGCTCAGCAGCACTGTCTTCCTTAACATCCACCAAAAAAGATGAAAATTGTGGAAGAAAAGTCTTGACAGTGAAATTGCTGTTGTAGCTTTATGCCTGTCTTACTAGCAAATATATTTTCATTAATAATCCCCCAGTGAGTTAATTACCTGTGAAAAAGATGTACGTTGAACCAGTTTTAGTCTCATCCTTCCTGCATTTGTTACCATTGCACAGCTGAAGCCAGCAGCTATATTCCCCTGTGTCTGCTGCAGTGGAGTTGGCGAGGATCAGCTGACCGTACCTGTCAAGCTGCTTTATACTGGGGAGAAGAAAAACAAAAGGCACAGACAAGCACAGATGTATTTCCTCCTACATTTCTGTCAGCTCACTTCTACTTTTGATTTTTTTTATTCCTACTCTGCAACTGACCCACCTTTCGCTTTCAGAGCTATGTTGCAACTTCCCCTTTTGCTCCAGCAAAGACCTGCTTGCATGAGTAGTTCTATTGATTTCAACTACACACGAGCGCTTGCAAGCTTTTGTCTTGTACAGTTCATTCTTGGACTCCTTTCAGTCCCCATTTTGAAACTGGGCTGTGACTGCTGTAGACAATATGTTCATCTATGTTTTGTCTCAGTTTGTCCATGTATATCCCGTATTTTCATGCTCCAAGTCAACCTGCATGCATCTCAGTCCTTTTTTGATACCATTAACTGTAGCACTGCTTCAATAGTATATGACAAAGATAATTCAGGAGTAGTAAGTAGCAGGTACTTTAACAAGAGTTTGTTTCATGATTTATGCCTGCTTTCAGTGCGAACACTTTCCCGTCTTTAACATACTGGTCCAAGTTTCCACTTGCAAACACCATCATAAAGAGCTTCTATCTCAGCTTGGATTTGTTCTGCAAGTAAGTCATTTTGCATTGCCTACTCCTCTGCCCTAAGCCACCTCGCTGGCATCCTCTCACTGGAGTTTCCTCATCACCCCTCGGCTATTTCAGAGCATGACCCTGAGAACTGCTGGAGGTGTACTGGCAGTGTCATCACATAACTACACAAAATTCAGCCTGTGTGATTATTTCAGATTTGATTTGCTTATTTCTCCTTCTCCTGAATTTCCCAGATACATCTCTCAGTGGATTGACATTTGTAAATGTGCAAATATTTATAAATACGTAGATATATATGTAGATACTGACAATGTTTCTAAGGGTCAAAGGTCCTATCTATGAAATTCAGCAGCTACAATCTCATCTTGTTCTTTTTTTATTTTAAGGTTTGCTTTCCTGGCTCTTTCTTGCAGACAGATGGTGTTATAGTCGGCAGTCTGCTGTGTTGCCTTTTGATGGATTGCAAAAGCAATGGTCCAGCAGCACCAGCTCTTGGGGAACCCTGTTAGGACAGCCATGTGGCTGTACTGATGCACTCCACTGCTGCTCTGACCCTTAAAAATGTTATTTTCAACCACCTGCCTTTACATGGTAGCACATCTAGAACATGAAGGTTTCCTGCTTTCCTTTGCAAGACATCGAGTTACAAGGTCATTTCTGTTCTAACCAAGTCAGGAGAGATTTCTCCAGTTTTAGGCATTTGATAGCGAACTTCTTTTCAGTGTTTCAAACAGGGTCTGGACAAATACGCAGCTTGCATGAAGTCTGAACAGCTCCCATACTCTTATTCAACTGTGGGTTCTCTGAATATTTATTATTCTCTGATTTCTTCTCATTAATGTGGCAGTTATTCTGTAAGGCAGATGCTTGACTGAGTCATTTATTTCTGTGATTAGCATGCTTTGAAGAAATTCTTATCCTCTAAAACACCTTGTCACTGTGTAACAGCGGTACTATAGACATGCCTGACTGTACTGTATACTCTAAATGCTCTGTTTTGCTTACGTCTCCATTGCAGGCAGAATAACTGCTTAAACAGAGAGGCCACTACTTGCAGCTACATGCACTTTCCAAAACTTCTGACTCCCTAGGTGTTCTGCCAGCAGTTTGCACTACTACCGGCAATCATAAGCAACGGTTCATGTAAGCCAACATTCAGCCTCCAGCCAAGGCCAGTAGCTTAGAAATTAAAACCACACCAAATACATAACCCAAACAGGGCTAACTGAAAATTATCTTTTCCATTAAAGCCCTCAGACACCATTAGTACACTCACCCACCATGGGGCAGTTTTGAGGCCTGCCTAAGGAAACAGGCAAATCACGTTTTCTACCCGTTAATGAGCTTGTCCTACATGACCTTGTCTGCTTCCACTTTTTGGAATCATGTAATTATGGAGTAGTAGCATTCTCACTTTTAATATATACACTACCTTACATTATAAACTATCTTCAGTTTTTGGATAAGCTTTGAGAGATTCATATTCATGCAAGAGATCCTGTTGCGTAGGATACCCAACAGGAAGAAAAGAGAAATGTGAAAAATGTCCTAGTCTGTATTTATTATTATTATTATTATTATTATTATTTAGTTTCACAGTTCACATTTGATAGGCTATATGACTACATCAGCATAAAATGTTTTACAAGTATTCAGTACTAAATGTCAACGTTACAGAGAAACCATTATGCCACAACATTTTTGCTTCCAATCGTTAATGCAGACACTGAACTATAGCTCGAAATCCCAACAGACAGAAAAATAAGGTCAGAGTTAATTAATTATTGTACAGTGTGATCTATTTAACTGAGAACAAGCTATCCAGTAATCAATGGAAATAGCCTAGCGAGGTAGTCATCCACAAACATGCACTAACAAAACCTGGCAACTGAGAGTGGAAGTGTTGAAACTTGTGACATGACCACATTAAGCAGACAAAACAGGCCATATAAAGTAAATTATAAGTGGTAAATCCTGCAGCTGACCAATATTTCTGGATAACTTTTATTTCATTAGTATTTTAGATGCTGGGAAATCTGACTCAAAAGCCAAAACTTTGCTGTGCTCTACATACCACAAAGTAAAAATGTTGTATATACAAACATTTCAAGACTGTTTAAAGAAACTAGAAAACTACTCCAAAATCTTATTCCATACATGCATCTTATTAAGCTTTAGTTATTTGAAGTTCAAAAGACCTTTGCCAGAAAAACTATGCCAAGTTTAGAAGCTAAAAAAAAAAAGATATAAAAAGACAAAAAGACAGCGTACACAGCATCACTCAAAGAGCATCTAGCAAACTCCTCTCAAGCAGCTGCATTCATACTGACAAAAGAGAGCTTATCTCAAATACAAGCTCACTAGGAGAGGAACATAACATCTTACTGTTTAACACAAGAAAAAAAATCCCTAGCTTTCAGACTTCAGAGCACATGGAACAAAATGAAATTCAGTTATACACATGAGCACAATCGACATCCCGCTAAGCCAGCAGGAGCCTGCATTCACTGAAAGCAGTCTAATTTTGCCCTCTACAACATACAGTTTCCTCAGTACTTGGGAGAGTGCTCCTGTCCGTACACCCCCCGCACACAAATGTGCATGTGATGCATGTCCAGCTCTTTGCCCCAGCTTCTTCCACTGGAGCAGTTCCATTTCACGTGAGTTTATTAGATGAAGTTCTGTGATAAATACAGCCGGTCTTCGGCAAGTGAGAGACCCATGCTCCAAGTCAGGCAGAGCAGAGACTACGTGAAGTTAGACTGCCTTCATCCAGAGCAGCTTTTTGCTATAAAGCGTAAAAAAGGGAAAAATTTTTATTTCATCCCTCTCAGCTTTTGATCCTTCTCATACATTGTAGATCCAGTTTCTGGGTGAGGCTACAGTCATTAATTTGTTATGCACAGTCTTACAAAACAGCATTCCAGCCCTTCTGTTCTTACGGTGCACAAGCTACCTTTGACCGTTAACACTGCCAAGATTTTTGGCCAGTTCAGCCAGTACATAAAATTTTCAGACAAAAAGTTATCTGCAGGGTGTATTTATGCTGCCCAAGGCAAGAGAGCATTACAGATAATAAGCTAGTCCTGAAACAAGCTGGTGTGTGTCCTTAACTTGGGAGCCAAGTTTGCATGACTCTAACTTTCTCCCCAGAGTTGCACTGCATGCTACAGTCTCATTTCTGAGAGATGAATGCTCATTTTCATTTCAACCCTGCACCTGGGTAAGGGCAACCCCGGTATCACTACAGGCTGGGGGATGAAGGGACTGAGAGCAGCCCTGCCGAGAAGGACTTGGGGGTACTGGTGGATGAGAAGCTGGACATGAGCCACCAATGTGCGCTCGCAGCCCAGAAGGCCAGTTGTATCCTGGGCTGCATCAAAAGCAGCGTGGCCAGCAGGTCAAGGGAGGGGATTCTGCCCCTCTACTCTGCTCTGGCGAGACCCCACCTGGAGTACTGCGTCCAGCTCTGGAGCCCTCAGCAGAAGAAAGACACGGACCTGTTGGAGCGAGTCCAGAAGAAGGTCACAAAAATGATCAGGGGGATGGAACGCCTCTCTTCTGAAGAAAGGCTGAGAGAGTTGGGGTTATTCAGCCTGGAGAAGAGAAGGCTTCAGGAAGACCTTATTGCAGCCTATCAGTACTTAAAGGAGGCTTATAAAAAAGATGGCAGCAAACTTCTGAGCAGGGCCTGTTGTGACAGGACAAGGGGGAATGGCTTTAAACTAAAGGGGGGTAGATTTAGACTAGATATAAGGAAGAAATTTTTTACGCTGAGGGTGGTGAAACACTGGCACAGGTTGCCCAGAGAGGTGGTGGATGCCCCATCCCTGGAAACATTCAAGGTCAGGCTGGACGGGGCTCTGAGCAACCTGATCTAGTTGAAGATGTCCCTGCTCATTGCAGGGGGGTTGGACTAGATGACCTTTAGAGGTCCCTTCCAACCCAAACTATTCTATGATTCTATGATTTCACTGTGTAATGTTATTTACTCCAGTTAGGATAGCGGAAAGAGAGGATTTCTCCTCTGGCTCAGCAAGAAACAGCCGAAGAGTCCTCCTCCTCCTTTCACTCAGTGTCTTTCCCTCCCCCCATATGATAATTTTAGCATACGTTGACAGCTACAGACCTATTAAAAACTGAGACACTCTAGTACAGCAAGAAAAAATATTTTATTTACCAGGTCATAAAGTATACCTACAAAGACAAACTCAAAGAAAGCATAGCCACTAATACTACAGAAATGGCTTTTCTAATTGTAATCTCTTCCTTCTTAGAAAAGTCATATTGTCCTCCAGGATGCTGTATTCTCCTTACCATATGGGCAAGTTAAAAACATGATAAGCATGGCGTGGAGACAAAACATCTGGCTTTCATTCCTACTTCTTTTTGCAACCACCCATAGGAAATATGTTACGTGGATGCTAAATTTAACTAGTTGCAAACCAAAACACCCTCTTCTCCCAGAACTACAGACAGGAAACAGAATGCAGTGAGCATGCATCTTCAGCATCAGCTCCTGCCCTGGACCTCTGCTGTTAACAAACCCTCTGACCAACTGAGCTACAAATGCCCTCACTGCCCTGAACCTTAAGGTCTCTTCTGCCTCCCCTAATTGCAATTCTGTTAGGTGCCAGGGTCCTTAAAGCCTCCTCTTGTAGCAGCTAGAGTTAGAGGATGTTAGCAGTTCCCAGGAGATGTAAAACACCTCGCTTATTGTTAGAATTCCCACCAGACCAATTGAATTTGTACATCCCTGCTATTATTTAAAGAAAAAACAGGAACTGGGATGCCTGAGCATCTGTTGCTGTAGGGACATACAAATGAACAAAAGAATGGTAGTCATTAGTCCCCAGCAATTGCATGGACCTCATTGCCATTGCCCCTCCTCCGCACTTATCCTCGGGGCCTGGCAACCCTCTCCTTCTTCAACCCTCTCCTTCTTCACTTTCCATCACCTCCTCAGACCCCAGTCACTTCCCCCCTGCTGCTGCCGCCACCAACTCTGGTTTGCACCAGTGCCCCAACTCCAGCAAGACCAGCATGGAAATCCAAGGCAAAGAAGCTCAGCCCAGTTAATTAGCTTGGGTTTCACTCCACACCTCACTAATTGGTAATGAAGGGATTACCTTATACTTGGTCTTCGAGCACTCAAAAAATGTTAGAGGATACTGAACATGTATCTATCTAGATGATTAAACAATTTTTGCTGTAGGTTATTTGCTAATAATTTTTCTGATCTCCCCCCTTTGTCCTATATTCAGCATTTTGTTTTAAAATAATGAGTGTAATATATTTGTAAAATTTTAAAATTTGCCTATTGTAGTTGGTGCTTGGTGCATGGTCTTTTGTACGCAGCGAGGAAAATCTAAGCTCCTCTTGAAAGATGATAACATTGTTAATAACCTTTTCTGCTGACAGTTCACTTGCAAACACTACCAACTGAGCTAACTAAATAATATACTATCTTTATGATATTTCAAATTAAATTTAAAGTGTTCTAAAATCACAGGATATAAATTTCATATTTCACATTCTATAAAGCAGACTTTGTTTCATATGCATCTATTAGCACTACAGCAAAGATCTTGAAACAATTACCAAAGTCATGCTAAAAATGTGACGAAAATATAACTGCACAAGATTCTGTGGTCAATGTCTCCATAAATTACTACTATTCTGTGACTCTGAAGTGTGCTACTAATCTATGTTTTCAATTTCTCTAGTTAATTATAGGATCTTCTGCTTACATTTAAAATTGTTGATTCAATCTAACTCAGCCTTACTGCTCCAATAACTTACTTCAAAATAATTTTTCTAAAGCAAAGATCATCATATTTCAATATAGGCCCTTAAATATAAGCCTAACATTCTTCTAAAAGAAAATAAATACTTAGGCAAGTTATATCCACCCAGCCAAAATGTTTTATAGCATTTATTTTGTATGACATTATTAAATTTTGTTATATGGTTAAAATACTACAAATACTGTGAACTTGAGTGAGAACAAAAAGGTAAATTGCTGAGTCAACAGAATCCCAAACTACTTCAAACTACAAAATGCCAAACTACACAATTAGGAAATGCATATCTTTTTTTCACCAAACTACCTTAAAGTATTGTATTTTGTCCCATGTGCATCGCTAGAAAAGTACTTAATTTTGTAAGAGAGGAATAGACAGTCAAACAAATAATGAAGAAGCATTCAGATTCCTCTCCAAAAACTGTGAATACTTGCCTTGCCTTCTTCAATGCCAGATGCTAACACTCAGATAACATGACCTGGAGGTCTACAGGACCAAATCATGCCAGCAATCTATTTGCAAATGCACAAAACATAAGATACACTTGAAAACGACAACCACCACCACCCCCCCACACACACGCTCCCTGTTGATACTACTTTGCACATTCAGCTTTGGCTTGCTGGAAGGCCAGGTCTGTATTGCAGCTGATAAACGCCACCTACTGGAATAAATCCAAATAAAACATTATTTCTTGAAAAAGAAAAAGCAGTAGTTGTTTAAATCTGCCACGAGATCTTTTGAGAGATATTGCTGCAATAAGCCCTCAGCAGAAAGGCTTGCTGCTGTAACTTACTATGACAGAAGCCTTGCACTAGCTACAGAGGTTTATTCAGCCAGTGTAGTTCTTGAACTCCTCAGCCGTCAGGGGACAAGCAAATAAACACTCAGAGAAGAACTAGCTCACAAATTTCAGAAGGATATGCTAGAGATCAGAGTGTATAACTGCCAATCTTCAACACTCCTCTTTGAAAAGAGAAGTGGAAAGGAGAAGAATGTATCTGAAAAATTAATCAACTGGGAGTGACTGTAAATAAGGAAAACGGATCACAGAGATTCAGATAACCTCAGTTATTTACAGAGAGCATACACACTTGTACTTAATTTAGGAACAAAAGGACAATGGGAGTTGATACCTTTGCTCATACCTCTGTGCCTCTCTCACCTAATAATCCAAGAAAAGCTCCTTACAGCTCGCTCTTAGGGCATCGTTCACAGTGCTTCACAGTCTCCTCGCTACTTGTCTTTCATAGACACATAAGTCTCCATAAAACAGACACTGAAAACAAACACTACTGACAGCAAAAAAATGCCTGTGCAAGACATCCTTAAACTCCTTATATGTCCCTCCTCTTTCAAATACAGAACTAAATTACTACATTTAATCTACATTTAGCTATGTGTACTATGCTCAAAAACTGGGAAGGCAAACAAATGCATGGGTTTTTGGAGATGTTTAGACCAACAGGACACTCATTTGGTGGGGCAGAGAAAGGGAGAGAGTCCTCAGTTCCTCTTCCTGCTCTAACAACTATTTATGCAGTTTCCATTAAGATGTCACTAGATGAAAGAAAAAGCTTTCCTAAACCCAAGGTGACTATCCTCAGCATTAAACTTTGTCACGCCACAAACCTTGCAATTCCCTTTTGCATACAAAGGTAACTTTGACTGAAAAAGTAAAAACTACTCTCACTTGCTCCTTAGCATGGCAGTTGGTGTATTTTTTTGCCAGTTGAGAGATGTGGGTTTGAGCCTCTTCAGGAAATTAATCTTAGTGTCTCAGGTGATAGCTACATCACCAACTGGTACAGCTCACCAGGAGCAGGTCTCTGTAAAGTAACAGAGTTGGTAGCGAGTACCTGACACCCACACTTACACATTTCCAGAGTTTTACTTTGGACTAGCTCTAATGTGGTTCCCTGTTAGTGGTTGGAGCACACTGGTGTCCCACTGGACCACATCTTCTATTTTAGATTCATCTGAAGGAAATCCAGTTCACATGCTACAAGACTACTCCACAGTGCAAATCACAGGGCAGTAATTGGTGACGACTGACAGACGCTCATCCTTTTTTGTTGGTATTAGAAACCACTAGGTGGAACATCTTGATTGTAAAGATGTAAACAAACAAACAAACCAACCCAATGGTGTTGAAAGCAGTAGGGAAAAAAAGTTCTAGATTTCTTTTCCCCAGTAAATGAAAAATAGCTTACCTGAGTCTGGAGTCTTTAAAGGTGTCTAAGTATGAAGGATAGTTCCAAGTAACATTACTCCCCTTACATCGCAGTTCTATGCTTTGTCCTGCAGACAGGCTTAAAGTGGCAGCTAGTTTCTGGAAACGACCTTTATCCATCACCTGTGTCAGTATGGACTGGGACTTCAAAGAGAAGTCAGCAGATTCTCTCTCCCTCATTTTGGGGGGTTTGGGTTTTACTTTTTTGTTGATAGGCTTAATTTTATTTTCCCCAGGTTCTTTTGGACGCTTACTCTTTGCAGGCTGTCCAATAACTAGAAAAAAATGAAAAAAGGCAACGTTACTGATTAGAAAAAGGTTATATAGTCTTCTTGCAAAAAAAAAAAAATCTTCCTTATTATCAGAGAGAATAAAGTTTTGTTCTTCCTATAAAGGATTCATAAAAATGAGTAAGAGTTAATTTCCATAAGTTTCTGAAGTCTCTGGCATGACCCTTTTTCCTGGGGAAAAAGGAAAAAAAAAGACAGCTTTCAACAACATGTGGAAAATCTATACTTATATTTTACAGAAACAGACAAATATGTAAGGTATGAGAACTTTACAAATGGGAAGGGGAAGAAATACAGCATTTCTATATCCAGTTCCTTTTGTCATTTCTACCTCATGTCATTGCCATTTAGTACACAATGCTGCACAAGTTTTCCGTCTTCATAAGGATGTCACACCCCCATCAATTCTGCATAACCTTTTTACACACCATGTTACCATAAGAGACACATGAAGAAAAACTGGCAAGTGTGGAACTTCATGACGATTTACGAAATACTGATAGTGATGCAGTGTTCTTCTTTTACAGTAAGTACTGTGAAAATACAAATGGCACTTAAGTCACTTGAAGGTAGTATTCAATTCATCATTTCTCTGTAACGGCCATTTATTTTGACAGTCCAGATGAAAACAGAACCTTATTTAGAGGCAAATGGTAAGAGATTTCATTACCTGCTAGAGACAACAGGGATGCCCAGCTGCCTTTAAAAACAAGCAAAGGAAACGGAAAGGAAAAGTGAGGTGTCTCAAATTAAAAAGTAAAAATTAAAAAAAAAAAAAAAAAATCAGGATTTCCCACTTTAACTGACAGCAGGAAGCACAGATCTTTTGTGAGGTGAGCCTAAATCTGCTGTCCCCAGACACCAAAAACTCCACTAACTGTGCCTGACAGCTAATTCACACCGAACATGGCTTTTCCACATGAAAATGCGCGGGTATTTTATTGTACAAATCAATCAACAAGCTCCCTCTGGAATTAAAAATAGCCCTGCTGTATACTGAGTTAGCATGTATTAAAACTGATACTGGCTGCAGTATGAACAGCAGCACTTCCAGACTCCTGCCACTGATGGCTCCTGTGACATTCCTCATACCCCGGCTGGACACCTTGCACTGCTTCAGCCTTCCACTTCTCCAGGCTGATGTACGCCAAGTCTCTTTTAAATGGCATAGAGCCTTGTGAGCACAAATTTAAAAAACAGGAAATTCAACCTGAATGTAAGAAAACGCTTTCTACTGTGAGGGTGGTCAAGCACTGGCACAGCTTGCCCAAAGAGGTTGTGGAGTATCCATCCATGGAGATATTCAAAACTCGACTGGACACGGTCCTAGGCAACCTGCTCTAGGTGGCCCTGCTTGACCATGGGGTTGGACTGGACGATCCCAAGAGGTCTCTTCCAACCTCAGCTATTCTGTGACTCTGTGATCTCAGCATGCTGAGTAATGCTGCCTGCGCAGGAGTATTTGCCTTCCGGTCTCAAACCAACTAGAAAAGAAACTGGAAGACAGCAATGCTGTAGTCGTCTTAATTTGCCCAATGTGTTTTGAACTCTTTTAGACTCTTACGTAATAAGAATAATTTTTTTGAGAGGCACACATCCAGTTACTAAGGTACATCCCTCCCCCGCCACACAAACATTTTTCCCAGTTATACATTATAAGCATTGATGAAGTTGAGGGCAAAGATGCCTCACCACCTCAAAATGAGCCATAAACTGAAGAGATCAAATAGAAATGCCTTCCAAAGATCATGACATTTTAAGATAAAGTAACATTTTATAGTTTCTGGAAGGGAGAGTGAAACAAATATTTATGCTTCTTCCAGTTTTTCTTCCCACCTGTAACGCCACTGGCCATGCAAAATTGACAAACTTGGGGGAATGATGATAACAAAGGAGAATTTCAGAGAAGTGGTTGCTGCCTCCCATGGAAGACCATGAAGTAGGGTTTTTCTAGTTACTCAGAGCACATTACCCTGGCGAGTGACACAGTGCATATATTACAGGGGCAAACAGTTGGTGCAGGAGCACTTTTTCCCTGCATTACATTAGAAAGGCTATAGTGGGTCAGGCCAAATGTCTGCCTAGCCCACATCTTTGCACTGACACCACCCAGTGTCAGATGTCAACCAGGGAACAGGACAACCATCTCTGCTCCTTTAATACTAGTCTCCTAGCTTCCAAGAACCTTTAGCTCAAGGGATCTGTGAACCACAGTTGCCATCGTTTTATTGTCCTTGGTGGATTTTTCCTTCATTAATTTGTCTGGTCAATTTTCAAAACTACAGAAATTATACATAAATATTAGATGCCTCCTAGTTTTTGTATTAAGTGAATAAATATCCATTGTTTCTCCAACAACCTTCGCTACTGCACTTGTACTTTTACGGAACTTAAGTGTCCTTCAAACATATCCTTTCTGGACTGACAAGTCCTACTCTATTTAATCGTTCCTTGTAAAGAATATGCATCTTACAACAGTTCAGTGATATCATGTTTGGGTAATGGAAAGAAGACAAAAGCAGACTGTATACCAGGTTCAAGATATGGTCAAATCACAGCTGTACATATTAGTGGTGTCTTCCTTCCTGTCTAAATAGCTCATTACTTTTCAAGAAAGCAGTATTAGGAGCTGACTTTCTCTAGAACAATCAAGCGTAACTCCAAGATCACTTTCCTAAGTAGGAATTATTGGTTAGAAATTCCTAAGTAGAAACCCATCAATGTGTATATGAAGTTAGAACCATTTGTGTTACTTTGCATCTACCAACACAAAATTTCAAGTTCTATTTTCACTGCCCAGTCTTTCAAAATGAAGAGATTCTTCTGCAACTCTTTACTGACAGTTTTCTTTTCTTTTAGCAGATTTATAAATATGCTGAAAAGCACGTGCCTTACAAGATCCATGTGAAATTCAACTGGATAAAAACAATTCTATGCCCATATTGCAAAAACTGAAGATTAACTCCTACTCTTTGTTTTATATTAGTTATTACTCCATTAGAGGTCTTCCCTTGTCTCACAGCACCTTGGTTCCCATGGAGTCTTTAACAACAGGCTTATCAAAAGCCTTTGGGAATCCATCAACCAACTCACCCATGGCCACACTCTTATAAAGTCCTTCAGAGAACTTCAGCAAATCTGCAAAACAAAACACACTTCTGAAGGGGGAAAAAAAAAAAAAGGGGCAGCCATACAAAGCCATACTGACTCTTCTGTAATTCATGCCTAATTATTCAGGAGCTCAATTTACAGAATACAGAGATCTGGCTTTGTGCCTGCACCTCCCTCAAAAATCTTAAAATACTAGCGTATTTCCATTTCCCTGGAAAGGAGTAGTTATGTGATAGGTTATGCACCTGAGTTAAGACTTTAGCGATTTCAGATTCAAATTTCTTTTAAGTCTCAGGTGTATATTATCAAATCAGAGCACTTAAACACTGTTCATGTTGTTGATTTTCTCTAAAGCAAATTCTTTTGGCATATTAATGAGACACGTCCTCTAATAATTCTCCCCATAGAAAGATTCTGTCTCGGAGCCTACTATTACAGTGCTCAGTAGGATACTGCACTCAAAGTTTCTGATATGCTTATCATGTCACCATTTTCCATTAAAAACTCCCTAAGCACCTCCATAGTGAACATGGGTGCACACAAATAATTAAGTTTTTAATTTAAGTTTTACTTTCTGTAGGTGTTCTTTCTTATCCCCCGCTCCTACCAGCCTTACAAATTTTGTGGCCATCTCTCCCTGCCCCACCCCAGCACATCAGAAGAAGAAAAGTATTTATGGCTGGTTTTATCCCTTTTGAAAGCTGTTTCTCAAACTCTTTTTGTCTGCCTTATTCTGTTTTTTATATTTAACCCATATGTGAGTTAATGAGCCTCCTCATCTTATGTAATTCCCCCTTCCGAAATTAAACGCATCAGTCATTTCTTTGGCTTTTATTATTCCTGCAAGAATATTAAAACTACAGTCTGGCTGTTCTAAAGCAACATCTGAATCAAATTACCTGAGTACTGCTCCAGATCAAGTCAAGAACTGCTGCTTTTCTCAGGCGTTCTCCGAGTAGCGGTTCTAAGGAGTCATCATTCGTGGCATCTAAACAATTTCACTCAGCGTCACACCCCGACGTGCGTGATCCAACCTATGCGAGGGTAAATAATTCTTCCTTTTGCTTTTCTATCCAGTCCTTGCTGCCCCTCTGATCTTCCTTAACAGAGCGGTCATTCCCTCCATCATGTTGGGTGGTCAGTAACCAGGTTGGTTGTTCTCCACAGGGCTGGTATTTCAGTCCAGATGACTTTTACTGACAAAACCCACCAGGAATCAGATTTAACACTAAAGCTTTCTTCAACACATAATGCCACATCTCCCTTCAGTTGAGCTATTCCATCTTTCCTATGTAATTTGAGGCCTAGTATTAGAAGGTCCCACTGACAGGCCTGATAAGCATTCCCATTTCAAACCAGCTGTTCCACATCCCTGTTGTACTTTCCAGATTTGTCTGTAGAAGCACACAAGCTTTAGTCCAGCCACCCTTTTCTTCCCCCTCCGCCCCCATTGAAATAGGACTATTTGTTCAAACTACTCTTTGCCATTTCCACTACGTTCTGCCAACCTCAATCCTGACACTTGTTCGAAGGCACACGAACCTTACAACCTCACCCCAAGGAAACGCATCATCCCAAACTGTGTGCTCTTCCACACCTGACACTCTGCCTTTAAGAAACTGCTAAAGATACCCCTATGAAAGCTTTTCAATTTTAAGTGCCAGAAGCCTGGTTTTGATTTTCCCTAGATGAAGTTTTTCCTCTCCGCACAAGCTCCCTCTGTTCCACATTTCTGTAGTTCCCAGTGAGTCAGAACACTTTCCTCCTATACCACACTCCCAGCTACACAGTGAGACTCTTGTCTGTCTGACCTTGTATTTCCCTGCAGGTGACAGCAGCAGCATTTCAGGAAACACCATCAGAGGAGCTTTTATCTACCTACACAGAAAACCTAGTTTTGCCTCTCTGCTGCACCTCCCTGAGAGGTGAGTTTCCAAGCAAGCTGTGACCACGCTCCTCCCCAACACTCCCTGTAAGTTTGTCCAGGTATCTACTGACACCACCACTTCTGCACCTCACAATCCTGCCTTCTCTCATCGCCGAATCAAGTATCTGTATGCCCAATAACTAAATTAACTGATACAGTAGTCTATCACCTAAGATACAGAGGACACACAATCAAATTCCTCCAAGAACACAGAACCCACCACACAGATTCCCCCATTTCCTTACCCAAACTGCAAGACTTTCCCAGGGAAGGGAACAAACTCAACTAGCCCATTTATGCAAGTACACGAATATGCCACGTTTGGGATACTTTACCATCTCACCAGATTTATTCGCAGAGCCCTCATTGTTTTAATCCAGCAATAACATTTCTTATTAAAAAAATAATAAAATTAAGACTTAGTAGAAAAATATTCATTGAGAAAACTCCTCCTTTCTACCGCTGACCAGCTCCTAATGTCAGTTCTAAGATGCACTGTACTCATTTCCTCTGCAATGGTACATTCAGGGTCCCTACTAACACATCATGCTGAAGCAGGAGACTATGCATCGATACGTCACAGAAATACACCATGCAGCACTTTTGCTCCTGGTTCACAGTATTTGTCTCATCCTATCCTTTAATGTTTGTCTGCCCCTTGTTCTCACAGATGTTACAACAATCCCCAAATGAGTGTTAGTCACATAATGCTAAAAAACATCCAGTTTTGATTTGAGATGTCACCTATATCCACATGCACATCTTGGCAGCATCAGAGACCTTTCAACTCTCATTAATACTGATGAATTCTTCCTTGAAAAAGAATAATAAATCAAGTGTGAGGTTACCACAAAGAATAATTCTTAACCACCAGGATTAAGATGAGAGGGAAGAGTCTTTGTGATCACAACTAACGTAACAAAACAGGTTGGACACATCTCTATTTGTGGTACTTCAAATGAAAAGTTAACCATCCAAATATGCATACAGACAACACAGGGTGACACATCAACACTCATACAGACAATCTGGAAGGACATATTTCACTGTTCATAAACTAATATAAGTTAAATTAGGAAGGCTATTTTGAAATCACAATGTCTACATTAGGACTTACACCTCTAGCTTCACACAAGGAACTGTCATTAAATATGCCAGGTCACTTTCTCCCATAGCTAAGCTTCTGGATGACATAGTGTGAAGCACCCAGTCAAACCTCAGTATAAACTAGACAAACTAAGAAAAACATAGGCCTGGGAAATCTTTTGCCCAAGTTACAACTAATTTCTCATTCTGTGTTTTTATTGTCTGTTTCTCAAATAGAAAACACTTTTCTTGATGTGGTAATGCACACCCACAGACTGGATCTTTCAGCAGAAATCCTCTCCCGCACCACGTTAGTCCAGAGTGCAATTCCTTTGCACGTAGTCAGTCATAAAAAAAAATGGGCTGGAAAGGACTTCTGGAAGTCCCTTCGTGCCCCTGTTCAGTTGCTCAGAACCTTGTCCAGTTGAGCTCTGACTATCCCAAAGGCTGGAGACTCTACAACCTCCCCCAACAACTTCTTTCAGTGCTTAACAGCTCTCAGGGTGAAGGATTTATTATGTTCTTACAAGAAATTTTCCTTACAACCTCCTGGGCCACTTGTGGTAACTGCCTCTTTGCCTTTCACCGTGCACCTCAGAGCCTGGCTCTAATTTCTCTACAAACCCTTCCCCGGGCTACACAAGCCTCGTTCCCCAAGCCCTTCCGTGGTGAAAAACAAATTTATTTTTGTTTGTTTCTTCTGAAGAAGTTTTAGTAAGTCTATTCGCATTTTGCAAGAGGGAAACAGCCTCTCTTTTGCCTAGTTAAAGTCTATATAAGTCAAGGATTGGTTATGAATGTCCCTTCCCAGTCAAAAATTGCCTCTTTCCCCACCAAGAATTCATCACAACCTGAAATTGAGGTATGAGTAAAGTTCGGTCCTCTCTACAAACGAACAACCATGCACAAAACCTTTTTTCTTTTTTTTTTTTTAAACCCAAGCACCACGTCCACCACTGACCCTCCTCCGGCCGCGGCACGGGGATTTAAGCGCGGACTTAAAACGTCGACCCTGAAGAGAAACGGAGGTGGGGGTCAGCTGGTGTTGCCGCAAACGCCTCCCCCCAAAACCCCCGCACGGACCGAAACCACATTTTCGGTCTCCGGCAGAAAGCCTCGGCGGCTCGCTGGCCACAGACCAAGAGCAACCCGCCTTCCCTCCGCCTCTGCCCCGCAGGACGGGAGCCCCGCCGCCACCGCTCCCGAGATGGCTCCCGGCCCTGCCCCGGGGGCTGTCATGGTGGGGGGCAGTGGAGGGGCGGCCGCGGGCACCCGCCGCGGGCTTCGCGGGGCAGGAGCGGCCGCGGAGAGGGCGGGGAGGCGGCCCAGCAGCAAGGAAAGCGCGAGGCGGCTCGCAAAGTGGGGGAACTCGGCGGGGCGGCGGAGCTGAGGGCGGCGGGGGTCGCGGCTTACCGTGCGGCAGCGTTTCCTGCAGGAGCAGCAGGCTGAGAAGCACCAAGAGCCGCATGGCGGGAGCGGCCGGGACGCTGGGCTGAGGCGGGGCGGGCGCGGCGGCGGGGGGCGGCCCCGCGGCGCCTCGGTGGGCCGCGGCGCGGGGAGGAGCCGGCCGGCGCCGGGGCTCCCTGCGCGGGGCTCCCCGCCGGGGAAAGGCGTGTCGAGGCTGTGCTGCCTCAGGGGCAGCACCCGCCGCCACCCGCGCTTCTTCGCTGAGGGAGGAAAGACCCGCGACGCCCCACTGGCGGGCCCGGCCGGGTGGGTGTCCGCTGCGGGTCGCGCCGCTCAGGGCACCTGCTGCGGCACTTCACCGCTCACGCGGGGAAGACTTCAGCTCCTTGTGTCTAGCCTGAACTCCTCTCTCTGCGGCTCCGTCTCCTCCACAGCTTCTCACCGGGCAGTTGAGGACAGCGACAGGTTCCCCCTGGCCATTGCTGCCCCAGGCAGCACAGGCCCAGCACACTCACACAGGACTCTGTGTTCGGAACAGCAACAGAGCGGCATCCCAAATAATCTCGACCTCAGGGACACCTGTGGAATTTTATTGCTTGAATTAGCTCATCGGTGACAGCAGCCCTTTGCCATACATGGCTTCGTGTGGTGCAAGCTGTTGGTTGCTTTTGGGCCTGTAGCCGGAGCTGTGGAGGGGAGCAAGGAGCAGAGCGAAGTGTGAGAGCTGTACAGGTTATATATCACAGATGACCCTACGGATGGACGTCCGGCACAGATTAGTGTTGGTCTAAGACAGCAAAAGTATATTTTTAAGTCAAACTGTTGCACTCATTCCAGCCTGCCACAGCAGAGAGATTCCCAAAAACCTACTCAGGAAAAGCTACCTCACAGTGGAAAAACAGAGGAAGTTATCTGTGTGTTGCTATTTGGGGCTCCATAGTCCATGACACAGTCTTCATGTATGATTGATGCCTGTGTGAAGCACATCGAGAAGCTGCAGGTATCTCTTCATTGCTAAGAGATGAACATGATAAAATTAACGTTTACTTTGTATGTTTATGCCCACACTGAGCTGTCAAAAGCCATTTCTTGAAATCTGAGGGTTTCCTTGGAGGAGAAGGGAGGGGAAAATATGACTAGAGGGGCCACAAAGGTAGATGCAGGGCAAGGTGAAGACGCTGGACTGGGAGGAGGAAAAATAATGGCTCTCAGCGGTCACAGACAGACCCCGTAGTAGACAAGACCACAGTTCAGTGTGAATCAGGGTAAAGTAAATGGGGAATGGTGTCCCTGGCCACAGCTCCAGGGCCACAGTAGATGTGAGAGTAGAGCATTTACAGATCTTAAAGGAAGTCTAGGCTTTGTCTGCATCCATAAAAAAAAAATAGAAGGGATATACATAATGCTCCCCTGCTCTCATAAATACATACACATGCAGAGTTCAGAGACCTGCTTGCCTGAGCCTGCTCTGATACTTCACCCTGGGGTATCTGGTTAGCGGTAAAGCAGCCAGTAGGGCCCAGGTGTGGAGTAAGATGGTGAAATTCCATGATGTCTTTTTTATTCTACAGCACTATTACAGTTCTGCCTAGAACTTCTTAGGGGTTTTATGCAATGACTTGAGTATACATCAGCATATTCTAAACATTTTGTCCATTACCTGTAACAGATTAAGAAATACGGTATTTTTGTTGCTACATGGTATTTTAAAAGTCTAAGATTATTTCCCCTTTTAAACAGTTAGAATACCACCAAGTATTATATTCTGAAAAGGTTATCAGTCTTTGTTTTAAAGGAAACGAATCTCGGCGATAACTCAGAAAAGATGTGTAATACAAACTGCAAATTTGCATTGGAAATATTCACAGCTCCTGCTTCTGATGAAGAGTGGGTTTTTTCCTATCAATCATCTGCAAAACTGCTAGTTGCAATTCTTATGTGCCTTCCTAGGTCAAATTTCCCTTTTCCTCTCATACACAGGGTAGGTCAATGATCTAATAGTGACTGAGCTCCAAATATTAGCATATTTTGGAAAATACGGTAATAGGACTTGGAAATAACACTCAGACTGCATTAATTTTAAGACATATTTAAGCTGACATATACCTTTTTCCTATATAGATACACAATGAAGAAAGGAAGTGATTTTATGAATTTTAAGTTTCCTAGTTTTAAATAGATATGCACGAAAAACTAGTTACATTTTCATTTATAGTCATCAGAAGAACTAATGTAAACGTACATGTAATGACCCCAATTCTCCACATGAGTAACTGATAGTTTAAATACATCTTTTCAGGTCAATGCTTTAAATGTGATACTTGCAGAATGACGCCTGTCCTCATTTAAATCAGTGGCCATATTCCCACTGCTTCATGGGACCAAGATTTTCAAGATCAGTCTTAGTAAATATGTATGTACGATAAGGTGATTATTAACCATTTGAAAACTTTATAAGGAATTATATAAAAGAGTTGCAGTATAGCTCAGAAAAAACCCAAAGCCATAGCTACTCTTAAGTCTGGGAACAAAGATGACTACCCAAATGTCTTTAAAAACAAGTGCCAGATGATAAGCTTGCCCTGGGAGTGTGGTTCTCAGTGTCAAGGCTATTGTTATCCATTGCCTGGACTCACACTTTTATTCTCCTGATATACCCACAGTACTATTCAAAGTTGAGGAAGTTTTTGGTTGTGGGGGTTTTTTTTCTGAAAAGGGAAAAAGGAGACAACAGTGAGTTTATCCATCCAATTCTGAGGCTGGATGCTGCCAGCACAAGGCTTGGTGCTTCAGAAAGTTGAGCACCATGAACGCCGAGGGCTACTCACTCCCTCTGGAAATCAAACCTAACATCATCTCTGGTTTGGCACTGTAAGACAAAATGCCCAAATCAAAGGGCGTTATTCTCTATTTCAGTGACTTCTTGAGTGCTTGGAAGCAAGTATGAAACAAACACTGCTACTATCCCCATCTCCAGACCACTGGAAAAAGAGAAGATTTAAACATAAAACATAGTTGTTTTTCCGCCCTCTATAAAATCCATATGAGCTATCGTTATTTATTTTAAAAGAGTTATGATTTGTATAATGTCATGACATTAGATATCTGACACACTAATGGTTATCAAGTCACTATATTATTTTACTGTTTACTAAAACTGTAGTGGTGGTTCAAGTTAGAGCTGTTGTATGAAGTACATACAAGTGATACTCGGCTTTATTTAAAAAATACGGAACAAATGCACAATTGTTATCCCGTGAAGCACATTTTACAGTAAATGAAGAGCAATGTAATTTCCATCAGAATTTGGAACTAAGGTAACTACAAATATCGCTGATTACAATTCTATTGTCAAAGTGAAAAAACAAGCACCATATTCTTAAATATAAGCATTTTTACATTCATAAAAATTCAAGACTTTTCATTTTGGTAGAGCACTTCAAAGAAATACAAATTTGTAGTTTAACTTGCATCATAATCATTCTATCTACATTTTAAATGCTCAGCAGCTTATAATACAGAAATAATCACTACAATGTACATATGAACAAAAGGAAAAGTTAAAATGGATATGAACACTAATGTTTTTTAAAATGATGCACACATAACTATCTTTAAAGATATGTAAAGATACATAAAGATATGTATTTCATGCTTTACTTTCTGGTAACACAAAAGAAAAAAGCCCTCCTAAACATTAAAATCCTTTTATCCTTTGTCCTGACGCCAACTAAACTTCTACTTGTGAAGCTGGAGTTTACCTGGCACAAGGCTCAGTGAAAACATACAAAGACAATAGAATTTGTCCAACTGACAATAAAAATAATGATATATATACATAGCTCTTTGTAAGGCATGTCTATGCACAGAAATCCTTGGACTTAGCTAATGTTAAGGAGTTTGATTTCTAAAATCAAATGGAAAATGGATCAGGAGATAGTAAAGGCATTATATTTAGCTTTGGAAAGGTCCAACTATGAAAAATGCAGAGGTCCTCAAAACAGATACCAGAAAGAAATACTAAAGGTACAGGAAATAAAAAAACAAAATACAAAGATCCTACACTATATGAAATACCACCTGCTCTTTCTGTAAAATATGTATTTGCCTAACACTGAGTAATGCCAGTGCTTTCAATGAGCATGCTGCAATCTGTACAAATTTCCTGGCAAGTCTTTGAAGAAGTAGGGCCCAAGAGCATTAAAAGGTGCTTTTATTTTCTTTTTTATGCAATTAAGTAACACATGCCAGCCATGATGTGAATTAAATTCCTACTGTACAAAATGCACCTCAATGTCAAAGGCATCACACCTGATTAAAAGGATTGCACAGTCCCACACCGATCTGCTGCACTGCCACGGGTTTCACCCAGGCTGCTCAGCTTTCAGTATTTCAGGATGCTTAGGGCACATCTGATGCTGGCACTTATTAAAACATCCATGAAAACAGTATGCCTTTTATTTCTTAAAAAAATATATATCTTTGCATAAATTTTAGGGGAAAGGTGGCTAAACTTGTACATTTATCATCTAATAAAATGCAGAATATATATTTAAGCTCTACCAGGTTTTGCCTCTAAATTCATTGTATCATTTGAAGTTTCTGGATGGCACAGTTAAATTCATAAGTACATATGTAACCCTCTATCACTGCTATTGACATTTGTTACTGATAATTCTCTAACAGCAGGTAATATAAGTGGCTTTAACAAATGGTGACATAAACATAATATGACAGATTTCAGGAACCTAACCGGCATTTGTTGTGCAGGAAAAAGCATACTATTATTAACAGAATAGTTTTATTCAGGGTAACAGACAATGAAATCTAAGATACCTCATAAAAGTTCCTATTGCAGAATTAGGACTGGAATACCACAAGAAGATCTCTTTAGTTAACGTGAATTATACAGAAATGTTATCTTATCTCTCATCCCTCAGAACAAAAGGATTTATTTGTTCTCCCTTAAATATGCTTTGGCTTACTTTCTTAAATCCGACTAGATAAGAATAATTCCTCTATCTGGCACATCCAGAATGTACCAACGCAAATAAAGTTTTTGGAGGATTTTTTCTACAAAGGAAGAAAAAAAACAATAAGCTACCTCCAATAATAGATATTTTGTATTAACACATACCATTATTATTTGCACAGAACAATTTACAATATCAACAACTATGTTAAAAAATAACGACAACAATTTAATTCCACTGGACTTGTGCTTTCAGCTGCTGTCTCAGCAAATACAGACACACAGCAAACGCGAGAACAAAATCAGGATTTGTTTCATACATGGCTCCTGTGTAAGGACTAGCACGGCTGTCCTTCACACGGCCTGCTCCTGCAAAGTCCCACTAAAGCATCTGGAATTTCAAGATTGCATATACAAATGCATAGCAAAATCAGCATAAATATCTTACTTCTGGCTTGTCGTGTTCTTACTCAGCCACTGACTAATAATGACTTTAACTATAAGTTAGTGTCCTCTAAGCTTTTGCAGTTGAAGTAACCGAGAATACCCGATGACTTTTCTTTAATTTCATGCTATATCTCATTAGTTAAGTGGATAGTTCCTGTGCTGCAGCTGCTCCCATCTCCCTTAGCAGCATTTGTACAGGCACATTCTTTTCATTTTATGTAATTAATTTCTCTAACGAGGGGGGAGAAATATTCATATAAATGAAAGGGGAAACTGTCAATACACAAAGTGCTGACACATCCATTAGGTAAATGAGCTGGAAAATTTATTTTCTCTATCTCCAGGAGCCTTAGCTAGCACCAGCTTTAGTCAGAAGTTTATTATATTGACAGTATCCCTTCAAAGGAAAATTCCAGTGCAGTATAGAAATTATTTTAATCAGTACATCAAAATCACTATAGGCTAATGTCAGACAGATGCAAACATATAGACAGGTGTGCACACATACATTCTATATGATGGCCTTGGGCGGGAATGGGATCTTCATTGCACATCACAGAACAGCAGCAGTTTGCATCTTGGGAGCCTGGCTCGCCTGCTCTGCGGCATCAGCAACCATAAAAAAAGTAAGTCTCTGCTTCCCACACACCGAGATGTGTAAGGAATTTTAAAAGAGCTGTGTTTCACTGTAGGCTTGTAAAGACGTCATGCAAAAGCTTTGCCTGAGCACTGCTGACTCGCTCCCACAGCAATGGCATTCTTTGCAGCCGAGGATTTAAGAGTACTGGGCAAGACAGGTTAAGAATGTCCTCTGAAAGTATAACCACTGAAGAAGCCATGCTCTTGACAGAGTTGCAGCTGATCAGGAAAAGCATCAGCTTCTCTATTTCAAATACTTGTGGGATTAAAAACAACAGAACACATTCATTTACTCAATTTTTTTGTTACTTATAAATAAAACCTTTGTTTTGATGTACCTAAGAATTACTATATTGGATTCCTTTCAAGAGCCCGGAAAGTCTTCAATTTCTAGTATTTCAAACAAGAACATATAGTTCTTTTGTCATTTTTGGCATAAAAACGGGCCCCAGTTGAGAAGTACAATTAAAATAGCAGATCCAACTGACATAGACAGCTCTTTCATTCACTGAATAGAGGTACTGAAAATTATCAGTAGGTCTAGGAACTGCCCTGAGAATTCCTATCCGTTCCTATCAACCAAATATTTACTTAGCATAGCATCTACTTGTATTAGTCTAATATGAGATTTTCTTCAATGGCATTTGTAAAACGGTGATGAATTGTGGAAAGAAGTGGCTATAACTCATGATCAATTCTGGATGGATTCGGATATATTAAAAAACAGTATCACATTGCCACCTACCCCATAGTTTCTCCTCATCCTGTGTGTCCCATCCATTTTTAAGGACGACCAATCGCTAGGACAACAGCAGTCGCAGTTAGAGGATGTGTATGCTGGAACCTCAGTTAAGAGCTGGCTGTTTCACCTATTGCATGCCTCTCATATTTTCGGATTGCTGCTCCTAATTCTGAGTAGCCAGTAGAGGACACTGGTGCAACAGCACACATCTATCCACTCGCTGCTTCCAGCACTGCAGGACCCTCTCCTCCCAGTTCAAGCTAAGAAAGGCTGAAAACCTCAGACCTGCTCCACGGTGGGATACCAGCCCATTGCAGGGTTCCCTGTCAAGAAGCACTTCTCCTTCTGCCCTTCAACATTTAGGCACGCTACTCTCTTACAACAACAGAAGTCGTTTTAAGATTAAAAAGTGTGAACCTATTGCTGTGAAAAAGAACAAGACAGAGACAGAAGCAGCTTAACTAGTTTCTTTTTTTTTTTCTTTTTTTTTTTTTTGTGAAATTCCAGCTATTATAAAAAGTAAGGTGCTTTTCACTGTCAACCAACATAGCTCTCACAGGATCTAAAGTTTTTATACCTAACAACAGATTAATACTGATAATTAGTACCGGCAACAGATTGCAACTCTCCATGACAAAGTCCAAGACAGTTCTTACTTTAGGGAAGTTATTTTTATAAATGCATTCTTGCAAAATAACTTCAAATTGTGGAATCCTTCATGGGACTTGAGCCCACTACTTGCTGAGAAGAAGTGTTAAAATATCTGGGTGCCTTTGACAGGTAACATGACTTTTATGTCGAAAGAAGAACAGTTTCGATTTTCACTAGCTTTGAAATAATTGTTCACCCAGCACTACTGCAACAATTTGGTTCTTTACATAAATTAGCATTTGGACAGCCTACCCACATGAATGGATTTGTGGATGTAAGCTTGGCTCACGAAAAACTGCTGTGCTAACATATGTTTAAGGCTTAGTGAAGTGCTGAAATACTGTTTTGACGAGGATTTTTTCCAAAGCCTGGGCCTCTGTGTTTTCAACCTCCCCTTCCATCTGAAAAGAAGGCTGGGATTTTGTGCATTAATTTTTCCAAGGAGAAGCAATGTGTAACAACTAATCTCAGAAGTATCAGCTCTGGCACGTGACAAAGGAGAAGAATGTATAGGGAGAATAAATGAGTAGTAAGGAGGAAAACTTGATGACTGCTGTATGTAAGTACCAAATTATGTAGTCAGGGATAAAATCCTGGCCCTTCTGAAATCAAAATCACAATACTTGCTAAATCACATACGAATGTCACTGTCAATACTGTGACCAACAGATTATTTCCCAGATGCTTTTGCAGAAAACAACATAGCTCCTCTTGGGAGTATTATTTTACACACACAGCATCTCTAAAAGGAAAGGAATTCACATAAGTAGAAATCTTGAATACTATTTAGAGGGACTAAAAGCCTTTGAAGTATCTTTACTGTTTGAGTTCTCCATGACTACTGATTAGTAAAGGTAAGCAATTATTTCTTTTTATATAAATACATGATCCTCTACTTTTTGCAAAGTATTAGATCTGTACAATTACCATTCATTTCACAAATACTTCCCAGGCCTGTCTGCAATTTATCTCCTGGGAGAGTTACTTCTGTAGAAAGAAGAGAGCTATTAGATTGTGACCAAAACACGTAACAGAGATAAGGAGAAGGTACAAAAGGCACTTGTGTTCACAATGCAGTATGAAATATTCAGAACTTCTTGCAGGTAGTTCTAAAATTCTTCATATTTTGTGATTGCCAGTGATTTTGGATGACAGTTCAAACAATGCATCCAAATTTTTGCTTGCCAAAGGGTACTTCTCGTTTGTTTTTTAATTTAAATATTAATCTCCACGCTGTCAGTTCTGAAACGATGAAGATGGATTAGCAGCTTGTCCAAAATATCAGCCAGGCCTTGTAGTAAACACTTTCAAGAGGGACAATGTTGGCAGAAAGCTTTTGAAATTTCAGTCCGCAAGTAAAATGTCAATTAAAGGTTTAAGTGACTTGTATGTTTGCATAGATTAACATTCACTTGTCCTCTCATGTGCAAGAAATTGATCACTTTCATTTGCATTTTCAGGTTCATCCACTTCTTCCACAGGGTTCTTTTCTTGCAACCCACTATTTTCTGAACAAGAATCGTCATCTCCATCGCTACGATGACCTTCAAGACTGTGTCTGATGCCATAAGCAAAGTAAATGAGGAAGCCTTCCAAAAGGGAAAAAAAAGTTAATAGGGTTTTCAGGTAAGTAGTGCATTAAAAAGTAGTTAGTTATTACTCTCTGGCTGAACATAATTTCCAAAACAAGTTTCTTCTTCAGGTATCTGAATCAGAGCTTATGCTTCAGCTTTTCCCTGTTTCTATGGAAATTCCAGTGCATCATTTTTGTGTAATTAAATGCTCTAATAGGTCATGGAAACTACTATCTCTAATTTATGTCTAGATGGAATTAATACAATTTTCCATATCTTAAAGGAGAATGACTCATATGCTGGGAAGAAACCTGTTACAAACAGGTCTCTGCACAATTTTAGCTATACTTATTAAGAAAAAAAATTGTGGCTTATTGGAATTAGTCCTATAACTTTGATTCTTCCTATTACCTCAAAACTGTATTTACAATGTTGACTGCATATAGATACCCCTTCTGAGGCATGCTCTTGTTTTGATCAGAAATATCAGCTGACTTTTATTAAAACACAGACTTTTTTTCAAGTATTTAAAGGAAGAGAAGCAAATGTTCTAAGATGGGATTCCTGAGTCCTAATGCAAGAGGTGACTGAAATGAACAGAAGTACCTACCAAGTGCCATCCAGAAGCTAAATCTGATCCAAGTGTCTCCACTTAATTGTACCATCAAGTAAATATTTACGAGGATACTGAATGATGGCAAAAATGGCAATAGTGGAACCTAAAAGGAAATACTTAATACGTTTGTATTAAATATAATTTCTTGCATGTCACACTTCAGTTATACAACACAAACTAGACATGACACATCTAATCACGAAAAAAGAATTTAATTTTTTTTTATTGGAATATAGTGAAATTTTGTTTTCCACTGGGTTTAACCACCAGTTTTGACATATCTTAAACTTTTAAAATATGTTATGTTTAATATATATTCTCTAAGGCTGTGTAGAAAAACTTTCTAGTTTGTGCTGAACATATACTAATGAATTCCTGTATCTACAGCTGAAAAATATTATATATTTATATATATCTCTTCTTTCTGAAATGTCCCCCCAACTCCACCAGATTCCTTGACCTTCATCACTATACTTCATTATTTCCATTAAATACTCCATTAAATAACTGATCTTAGAAGATAAGTGAAAGCTCAAAATGAAAGGATTATCTCCTGGGAGGTACAAACTGTATTGTGGTCCAAAGCATTGCACACAACGCAGACAAGTGACTGTACACTAATCAGTTTTTGAATCGTTTTCCAGTTTCTAAGTGCTTAAATTGAGGTCTAAAATTACTTGGGTCTCAGTAAGGTGCACTTTGAGGATGCGCCTAAAGGAATACCTAGAAGATCTGTGTTGCCAGATCCACTAGTTGTAATAGCAGCTATTACTGCTGCTATTACTAGTTGTAATACCAACACCAGTGGTACAGCCATTTTCTGCAGCCATGCTCCTATGCATGTCACACATTCAATCTGTGGGCAATGAAACCCTGTCTCTAGTCCTGAGAAGATCTGGGCTGCACATGCTGACGATTCAGCCGTGAGCATCCGCTACCCTTACCTTCACCAAAAAACCTGCAATAGTGGCAGTGCAGTAATGAAAGACTGCCTGAAAAAGGACCATCTCTCTCTTTCTCTGCCTCTCTCCCACTTGCTAGAATCCATCCAAACCTCTCATTAGAGAATAACATAGAGAATATGTTATTCACCATAAAGGCCACTTTCTGCTGGTTCTGAGGCTGCCTTTGGATGAGGAGAACGGTAACTATGAAGGACGCCACCAACACAGCAAGAAGGCCGATACTCCAGGGCTCCAAGTTAGCAATGAAATGAATCCCGTAAGTAGTGAGGACACTCAAGCCGCAAACCAAGAAAGCTGTGTGAAAAACAAAATGATGGAAATGGGAAAGAGGTCACTTAATCTCTGCATTGAAGAGGATGTGACTTTTAAGGAGAATGATAGCAGGTCTTCAGTATGAAATGTTATCATGAAAATGTGTAGTTGAAGGAAAGTATAGTAGACTACAGATTAGATCCATGAAGAAGCACAAAAGCATTCTGCAGAATGACACGTTAATTATGACTGAAAGAAGGCATGTTATCACTGGATTTTTTATCTTGTCTTTAATAAAATTCCATTATTTATCTTAATGCATTATATGAGTTTGGACAGCTGAATACTTACCTAAGAGACCTACTAAAAAGTTAACGGTAGTTGCAGTCTGCTCGGTAGGTAAACTGGATGGATTAATCAGGGCCTGAAGACTGAAGTGATTCTCTTGTATCATATTTATCTGTGATTCACTTACTGCAGATTCCCTTTCAGATGCAGCCAAAGCTGCTTTTTCTGGAGAATATTTTGGTTGCTCGTAGGTTAAACTGGGTTGGTACCTATGTATAGAACAAACAGGATAATAAAAAAATTAAGCTTACTTTTGGACTTGAAGCAATATGACTCTAGGAATGTATTTAAATACTAAATTCTTTGCAGTAGAGATTTAGAATTTCCCAATTCATAAACTGCACTGCAACAGCATATATTAGTCACTATCATATATAAACAAACTATGGCAACTCCCTTTTTTGCTGGGTTTGGGGATTTTTTGGGCAGTTTTTTAAGCTACGTGACTGCACCGATGGGTCAGATAAATGATCTGTACACTCGTACAAAAAGAGAGGGCAGGGTCTGCTAGTCAATGGCAGGGAAAGGGTAGGGGAGCTTCTTTTGGCAGTGGCAAGTTCATTCTGACTTACTTCCCGTACTGTAAGAGGCCTACTAACTGGCATAAACTGAAATTTTACATCTGCTTTGTTAGACTTTAAGTGTTTTTTTAAAAGCACATATGTTAAATAAGTCACTATGGGATAAAATAGTCTCTTTTAAAGTGTAAATTATTGCAACATTGAATTTGAGCTGAATTTAAGCTGTTATACTTTTCAAAGTTAATTACTTAGCCTTAAGTAATAAAGACTGACTTTTTAAGTTAAAAAGAGTAATACATAATAAAGTGAGCTGTTGCTACCAATATATCGATATTATTCCGTAGCTTTACAAACAGAACAGATACCAGAGTTTTACTGACAAGTGTTTATAATCTTACTCATTGAGACAGAATATTTGTACTCTCTTCTAGGGCTGCCACATCTTGAAACACTTGTCTGGCCTTACGTTTCTGATTAGGGTAATACAAAGCAATTATTTGAACTTGTTCATCCTGTGAACTACCTAGAACATCTACACCTTTCACATATAGCCCCCACAATGTAATAGGCCTGATGTACAGCATAGATTGTAGTCATATCAAAGTATCATTCATTGAATTTTGGACACAAGCTTGCATCTAGTACCTTTGGGACTAATGCTTGGACCAATGCATCTTCTGGAAAATAAAAGGTGTCTACATTTCACATGAAGCTTTGACCTGACTAACTGCTATACTGATATGACAATATATCAGTGTGTTCTCTGATGGGTCACTGCTTCTTAGTAATTATTTATATGCATACAGCAAATTTTTAAACATTTAGCTATCTAGCAAAAAACATACACTGTAAATGTCACTTCTGTTTATATACTGGCCAACACAACACACCAGAATGGAAAGGGTGGTTTTGACTCACCTAAGAATGAGGACACAGGTTGCCACGAGTGAATAAGCAAGAAGCGTACCAATAGACATCATATCCACTAAAGCCTTTAGGTCAAACAGAAATGCCATTATAGCTAAAAAAAAAGAAAAGAAAATGCAAGATTTGTATGGGGCTGACATATTAAGAGCTAAGATTTTAAAATCTGTCTGCAGTGTAACTTTACATTTACTGACAGCAGTATGAGTGAAATCATGGTAATCCTTAAAAACACATTTTTGAAGTCATCGCCAACATTCCCAAACCCAATTCCCTACAGTTGGGAATCTCGTTCATACAGATATGCACTGATGAGCTGTACAGTCATGCTGCATAATCAAGCGATTTGTATTGGACTTACTTGGACATAAGTATTTGCACATATGGCTTGTTGAATTGGGGCCACATTAAAAATACATTTTTATAGAATAAGGTTCAGATCCTGCAACAGAATCTCACCACAGCTGAGAGGGTGGCTCCCACTGCAGAACTGGGGAACAATGATCCGACCCAGTAAGTCACTGGTATGTAAAATTTCTGCTGAGCTGAGAAAGAGCTCTATGTAAAAAGGACTTTCAGGAGTTGTCTCAAATAAAATAGTTTTGTGGGTTTTTTTAAATTGATTACCTTACTAAAAAAAAGTTAAGTTCATGTGGCCTTCAGGGAAGGCCAGCAAAATCTCACAAGAATTAATAATCTTAAGATCACTGAAATCAGAGGCAGAAGCTTCATGATGCTGAGAGTAATTATGGCAGTTTTTGTGTTTACAAAAGCTAATGCCACATTCTTTTGGAGATTCTGGAACGTCTTTTTTTGTCTATGCTGCTTGCACACAGACACACATAGCTCATAATGAAATTAGCACAAGCCATCACTAAATGAAAGGCTAATGCTAATTGATTTGAAATATACGTGGTCAAAGAACCTCTTAAAATCTTTGTATTTTATTAACATTATTGAGATGCAGAAAGAATCTAACAATACTTAATCTTTTGAATCACCAGTAATCTCAACATCAAAAGAAACTATTAAACGTAGCCTTTATACACTGTATGTATATGCACACACACATTTTTCTATATTCAGAAATACTTGTATATAATGTTTATGTTATGTGTTTGTTAATATATTTGTAGACAGGTGTATAAGTGCACAAACACACAAACACACAGCCCCCTGGTTTTTGATCCTGAAGGAGAAAGCAAAATGTGATTTTCTGAAAACAAGACTGCTGTGTTACAGAAGTTGTATTTCATCTGTGCATCTCCTTTTCCAATGAAGGAAGGAAGACCATCCTGTTTTCTTTAATGACGGTGGATGTTCCTAAATCCAAGAAGTCATTTACGGGGTAGATTTCTGAATACCTCACTGCTTTGCATGCTCAAAAGAGCATAGGTAAGCAAAGCTGAGGAAGAGCAGAACCTACTATAACCTCATGTACAGTAGCTATATTTAATTTTTAATCCTAGCTTTGAAAGGCTACTTTGTAGCCCAGAATATTCTTTTACATTAAAACCAAACTGAAAAATGCCTCTACGTTTCTGACTAAGAGAAAAAAAAGACACAGTATTGCTTTTCCACCTCTCTTAATTCTACTCCAATTGTAGGAAACAACAGTAGATAAATTTATGGTGAAGAAACCTTGGACTGACACCAAAACATTTTGCTATGTGGAGCATTTCACAATCGCAGTTACCACATGTGAAAAGGTAAGTCACAGTAATAACATGTGACAATTGCCTCAGCTGTAGTCTTGACCTGGTAACTTCAATTAAGAGGCCAAACATCTAATCTCCCTAACATTTCTTAAAGCTATGAAACTATCCATGCTACAAATGAATAGAAATGTCAGATAATAGAAACTGTTGCATACATCTGTAACTATTCTGGCAAAACTATTTATGACCACAAGTTACCAAATATGCATCTTCTTAAAAATAGAAGAAGGAATTACTCCTTCCCCAGCAGTAGATAAAGCTGTCTTCAGGTGAGTTGCTGACACACCAAATTCCCCAAACCATCTAAAAGCAGTCCAAGTGACAGCTGCTGCATAGCTATAGTCAGGGCTATATGACTATATCAATCAGTTTACCAGCTGGGTAATAAAGTTTTCTTACTCCTTATCATTACTGTGATTTCAGAGAAAGATGTTCATTTCATCCCACATAACTGCACTTCCAAATTATTATAGGGGAACATGTCAATGTCATAAATTCAAAGAATATAAAGTCAAAATAATAAAAGTAATTCTATGCAATTTATTTGTACTCTGACCAAAGAAAAGGGAACTGATAATAATGCTTCATGTGGGAACTATCCGGACAATGACTGTGCCTTCCCACGTTGCTACCAAGTACATGGCGCGAGCCGTTCCAGTCTTGTGGCATCTGTGGATGACCCTGACTATAAATAATAATATTTTAGTCTCAGTTCTGAACCTCTTATTTGATAGCAATTTTAGCCAGGGTTGCTAAGTGTTATAAGGCAGGTATTTCATATTTGAATTACTTTTAAGACTTATTTATTTGCCTTTGTGTTAAATACTTCTAGAGCTTCCAGTTTTCCTGGGTAATTAGACATCCCACTGAAATGGCAATGAAATTTGGGCACAACTACGTGTACCTCTGCAAGAAGTATGGACAAAAGTGAAACAGTTGTATGTTAAAAATTTCTCTTTGTGAAACATTAAGAGTTGGCAACAGCTCCCAAAATGCTGCTTTGCTAAAATATATGTGGGCTTGTATGTGCAGACATATATGTGCATACACACATAACCCCCCAACACACATACATACCCCTCAACCACAATTTGGTAAGCCTATACAAAAACAGAATCCTTTTTCTTTAGAAGAAAATTTAAAAATCTTTGTATTTTACACAAAAGTTGATCCTGCTGCAAATGTAGAAATTTCTTCTCATGTCTCAATAAAAAACGTGACAGTTATTTCCCCCCCTTATAGATGTGATCTGTAGGTGTATAGGTGTACATCAGACAAGGAAACCCTGTAAGTAGAGCATCAGCCTAAGGGACCCAGGTTAAGTAACAAGCTTATTCACAATACAAGAAGGCAATATTTAAAAAAAAAAAAAAAATCATTTTGAATTCTGTGACATTAAGGACATCACCACCACCATGATTGGCATGATCTGGAGTTCTTACACCCTTTGATTACTCGGTAATTTTATTCCCATTGTACATGCAAGGGAAGTTAACAAGCAGCCCTTTTCAAAAATATCAAGTACCATGCACGTGCATAGAGTGTTTAAATCTCAGTTTTAAGTAACACGGGCTTTGAGAGCTTACCAGAGATGACCCCTGCTGTCAAGGTGGCAGAAACTGGTGCCTGCCTCTTACTCACTTTGGCAAGAAAACTAAAGAGTAAACCATCGCGTGCCATGGCAAACAGAATTCGGGGCAAAGGGAACATAGAGCCGAGAAGACTAGAACAGAAAAATGTATAGTTCAAATACAGGTTATTAAAAGCACAATGCTTTACTGGTAAACCCAACTACACAAAAAGAAAGCTTGGAAGAGTTAATGGGTTTAGGTTTAGTTTTGGTTTAGGCTCTGTGTTGCTGCTCTTGGTTTTTTGTTTGGTTGACTGATGTTCTTGGGTTTGGGTTGTTGTTTATTTTGAACCTAGGCTTTGAAAGCACTTGAGATTAACCAACAAATACAAAATCTGTGGTAGAGAAAAGTTTTACTGGTAGCCTACTTTACCTGGCGACAATCAGATTTGATCATTTTGGTCCAAAGCAAATCAAAGCTGCACAACAGTGGTTTATTTCCATATATGCAACATGTTTAGCAGTGCACCTTTCTTTACAAGGATCAACTCTTAGTCTCACCTGCTACTGCACCAGACGATAGAGTAGCAACTAGTGGGGTCTTCGTTTTGGAACTGATTTGAGCTAGACATTTGAAAAGCAACCCATCCTTCGCCATAGCATAGATTACACGCGGCATTGGGAAAATGGATCCAAGAAGACTGAGTAAAAAGCAAACACATGCAACATGGCAAACACAGTTCATGCAGAGTTGTATCATGGACAAGATAAACAATGTTAATTAACGGCATGTACAGAAACTAAATTTATGATTGTAAGACAAAACCAGAAAGCCCCACAGCCCAAGATACTACAGATCAGACACAAACAGAAATTTCTTTTTCCCTGTAAAGTTGACTGCTTTGGGGTTTTTTTTAATTAATTTAGGTAATGGAACTCCTTCATCAGAGAGAATTCAGATTAGCAAAATAACTCTTGCCATCACTGTAGTTCTTGGGTATTAGTGGACCAGAAACATGTTCCAGGTCACACTAACTATGCAATTAAGCTTTAGTATTCCTGGGGAAAGTCTGTCAGGCAGCAGCAGCAAATCAATAAGCATTAGCAGCATCTCTTACACTCTACGTTTCCATGTGAGGCTGCTGATTAACAGTAATTCAAAGTAAGCACCATACAGTTGTACTTGAGCACATTATTTCTTTCGATTAAAGCACCTCTAGCCAAGCTTCATTACGATTGTTTCTTTTTTTTAGAAGAAGTAAAGCTAATTAATTTAGATTTGTTATTAGCAGAACACAGAAAGCTTTTAAACTGTTGATAACTCGAAGCTCTTTTTAAACATAGTCTTAAATTAGGTGGTTTCTTTCCTTCAAAGCGCAATAATTGTAATTAAGAAAACCAAAAACATTGAAAGGACAAAAGGCAAAATCATAGCCAGTATAACCTCTGCAGCAAGCACACTAGTTTTTAACCACGTGAATGGTTGCCTTTCTTACTTTAGGGAATCGACTGTATCACTTACAGAAGGCACAGCTTTTACATACCACAGATGCTAAGTACCTCCAGTAATGCTCGTGAGACACAAGCGTTAAGGTTAGACACATGAGATAAGTGTCACTGCACATGAACTGATTTTGATGTATGAATGTCCCTTCCAAAAAAGGAAGTTTCCTAAATCAGAGTGACAACTCTGATTCAAATAAGGACACTGTTAAAAAATCCACTACCAATTTTTTTGCTGTTGTGCCTTTGTAAAATTTATTTATCCTACCCCTCTTTAAGTACATTCACATAAATAACAGAAATATTAACAAACATCTTTAACCTGAGGAAACAAGTTCACAACATAACATAGTAAGAGGTAACTACATGGACCAAAAGCAATGATCCCCACTTTTTTCTTAATTATACCTCTAAACTGAGGAATATGAAATAGTTTCCTTTGTTTTGTTCTAAACTGACATCAGTCAACAGACTGAAAGATTAACCTCTCCATATGAATAAATAGAATTCTTCAGAATACGCTGGTAAAAGAGACCAGCAGTTCAAATTTCTGAAAAAGCGTTTTACCATCTCAGTTCATTTTGTTTTCCAGTATTAATTTCTTTAAGCTAGTTTCTGCTTATATATCACTTTTACTATTTCTCAATATAGAGGAAAAATTCAGTAAAACCCTCCAAAATGAGGGGATCATGACAACTAGATAGAAAATAACTATAATCCCAGAATGAACTGTGTAACTATGACATTCTTCAGTCAGCCCTACAATTCTTTTAACGTCATTCTGGAACTATTTCCTTTTTCTATCCCCTTCTACATCGAAATATTCCTTTCCTTTAAATCATGGTCCACAGCCAGTGTGCTCATCTTCTTCAGGCTGATGCTTACAGGGTTCTCTCAGAGTACTGTCAGCATTAGTGCTTAAACAGGCATGTCGCTTTCCTTTGTGGAAAGGCAGCCAGTATTCTTAGCACTGAAGCTCACGTAAATGACTCCCTACCTACATAAACTCAGGTAGATACATTGGCATCAGCATTTTTCTATCCCTAAATTCAAGTATCAAGCAATGTTCTATTCTGTGAAAGTGTTTCTACCAGATTACAATTGGGCTGCAATATATATGAACACATACTAATATATCTCATGCCCTCCCTCATCTTTTTAATCAAAATAACACGTTAAGTTAAGGTTACATCCGCAGTTTCACAAAGGGGAATAAATTATCGTATTTTCACAGCTATAATCTACACCTCAAATACCCACGCAGAAACCACAGGAAGGGATGATGTCAGAAGACAGACTGGCTACTGGAGGAAAACAGACAGGCAACGAAGATGAGGAATGGAGCTAATTAATCACCTCTTCAACTTTGCCTGCAAATACACAGAGCCCATGAAGCTGCTGAGTCATCGGGAGTGGACAGCAAGAAAGGACAAAATGGGTGAGGTTTATTTTATCACTTAATAAAGACAACTTGCAGGTCATATGTTTGAAAACACATATTTTAATAAAAAACTTTTGGGTAATAAGCCAAAGAGGTAGAGTTCAATAACAGTACCGTTTAAAAAAGGAACTTAAATTAATCTACCTACTGTGATCAAGACCTGCTTAAGTCTAAACCATGCTTATAATACTTATTGCTAATCCTTTGCATGAACTGAGCCTTCAAAATGAACGCATGAACATATATTTAAATGTCACGTATTATCCATCAGCTCTTCCCTATAAAATTAGTATTTCAATGTCTTTACCTTGTGGACAAAGCACAGAGGGATCCCACTGCTACAACATATTTCGCAGGACCCCATCCAACATACTCAAACGCTACTGGCAAAGGACTTTTCTCATCTAGTAGATAGTATGGCATCATAAGTGTCAGTGCAGCTGAAACCCCAAAATAGGCCATGAAGCAGACAAGCAGGGACACCACAATTCCTATGGGTATGGCTTTCTGAGGATTCTTGACCTCTTCTCCTGAAAAAAGGAAAAATAAATAACCCACCAAAAATTCTTACTCATTTCCACCTTCAGTTTTAAAAGATAACATCAAAGACAAATCATTTATTAATCTAAGCCATGGGAATCATATTTGAAATAGAAGTTTTAAAAATCTGTATAAAATAAGCTTAGTGATGCAGAACAAAACTCAGTATTTTCTTGCCAGAAACAGCATTAAAAAATAAAGGTAAACTAACGGACATAAAATACATTCTATATTTAGAGTACTCAAAGCCCATCATTTCTAGTTATCTACCTACAAATTATAAGTTCAATGTACTCATTCCCTGTCAGCCATATACAAGCCAGCCTTTAGGAGAGATACCTCATCTCAGAGAATTGTAAAAGTGAGCAGGTGATTAACATGATTTCAGCAGAAAAAATTGTATACTAAGCACTTCCCAGACTTGGAAGGCAACAATTAATTTCTTTGGAACAGGAATAAAATAAGTAAAATCTCCTCCTTCCTCCCAAAATGATAGCCACATTCAGGAATGAACTCAGACTCATTCTACATGGACTGAAGGAGGTTTAGGAGAAAGCAAAGGACGAACAGTAGACAGATTGTTATGTTGTTTGCGTGGGTACTTTTTACAAAAAAAGCATGTTATACATATATACTTATACATATATACACACATATAAATACTATACCGGTTGTTGCAATGCAGTCGAATCCAACAAAAGCATAAAAACAGGTTGCAGCACCAGCCAATGTTCCTGTGAAACCATATGGCATAAAGCCACCGCTCCCATATATACTCGTCACATTCTCATAGGATGAGCAATTCCTATAAAGAACAAAAATACAGCAGAAAAATAACTTCTTTTTTTTATTATTATTGGTGGAACAAACACATGCATCCTTCTCCCCTACCACTCTGGAAAAACATGTTAAAATGCTCTCGTCAAGACATAGTTCTGCTTTACAAAACTGCACGAGAAGACATTTTCATGTCAAAGCTTGTAAAAAAGACAAAAATAACAGTAAATGGAAGAATACCTGAATCAAGTAACTATCATCTTACTCACTTTGCAGTTTGTGGCAAAATATATTAAAACACTAAGGGTGTAGGCAACTCTTGCTGTCATACTCACATGCTGCAGTTAATACATGACTTAAGGATGAGAAGCCAGTAACCTCTCAAATGGCTACGGACAAGACTATTGAAATAAGATTTATTTTAAGGAAACTACAGACAAGAAAATAAAAAACAATTTTTAACGGAATAAAAAGTTTATTATTCCCAGTGACAGAGCTATCAGTTGATACAATACCTGCAATACCACAAAAGCAAGTATAACAGAAAATTGCTTGGAATATGAGCAAGTAAAATGATTAAAAAAAATAAAATTACTCTGTTATTGCAGTAAGGTTTATGAGATATTCTTCACTTATTTTCCAGTTGTCAGCATCTCCTTTCACAAAACCAGAAATCATAACGAAGAGTAGGACCAAGATGTTAATAGCAGTGAAAATTTTATTCACCCATGCAGATTCTTTTACTCCAAAAGATAAAAGACCTATAAAATAAAAATATTTTATAGATGTGAATGGTCCCTTAAACTAATAAAATGGCATTTTAAAGAAGATATACATGCAAATACTGTGAATAATACTAAAAAAACAGCACTAGATTTTATACTTTTAAAAAGTGGTAGCACAAATTTACTAGACTCTTTGACAGCACGGCAATAGGCAAGTGTATTGGAAACCACAAACCAGAAAGCTTCTTTAATTGTATTCTTTAAGTATTTAAAAGTACTTTGAGCAATTATTACTTTTCCGATATTCCAATTCATATCTCTATTTTATGCAATGAAGCAAAAATAGGTACAAGAATTCTATGCTTCGTAAAAACAAATTGGTGGAACCTATTCCTTACAGAACAATTAATTAGATTAATGAAATAATCAAAATTATTAGATTAATAATGTAATCTGTTCACTCTAAGTTTTTCAGGGCATATCCAACACTGAGTAAGAGTCCCATTTCCTAGTTCATTAATAAAACCTTTAAGAAGAAATACATGCCTCCTGTTCATAAACACTGATTCTCACAGGTTCTAGAAAAAAGTCTGATACAAAATACACGTGCCTCAGGTTGCAGAGTAGTGCATTTAAACAATCTGAAACTTATTCCATCAGGATCCTACTGTGTCATTAGATTTGTAACAACTGTAAGTGTACTAACAGTTTAATGGAAGAGTAGGCAGTGAGCAAATCAGGAAAAATTAAATATATTGAGAAAGCCTCCACAGGTTCTTTGCACTCTAAGCATTTCCACTAATATCACACATGCTTTCCCTCATTATTTAAAGATTAAGTCTGAAAATTTTAAGCCTCTCAAGATAACGTCAAAAAATTTCTGACTCCGCTAATGAGATGTTTGCTATCTTATCGTAACACAGAAGTTATCATATAAGCTGCTCAAGTTTTCTTCACCAATGGCATTTTTATTGGAAATAGGTGTATGCTTTCTTTAGCTTAGTTTTTCCCAAGAAGGCAGTGTCTCAATCAGCCTAATGCAGTATGAAACATAGTACATACATTTTTTAAGTCCTTTCTGTAGGAAAAAAAACCCAAAACCAAGCCAGATTTCTGTGGACTTTTGCTTGTACTTAGCACATAATATTTTCTGTAAAAGATAATCTGCTGCTCCTATGATTCAGCTTTGCGCAGTTCAGAATCCAATTACTCAGTCTACACAGCCCTGAGCCATCCCCACTGCCCCTCCTCTTGGCAGCGGTGAATTCCACCCAGTTAATTCACTGGTGGTTTGGCTGCTTACCACAGAGACCTGGAGAGGTAATCTGCAGCACAAGCACAAGAGAAGTGAAGAAGGAATGATGGTGAGGATGAAAAGACAGGACACAAATGAAAACTCAGGAGCAGTGGAGAACCACAGGAGAAACATTTCCTCTTCTATCAAGAATCTCTACTACTGATGTTAGGAACCTCAATGACAGTGGACAAAACAGATATAAGATGGCAGCATCTGCACTAGCATTTTATAGTTTGGTTTGTGGAGTGGTCTGCTTTTCAAAAGGTTTGTTTTTTCCTCCTTCCTCTGGAGGAGGTGAAAATGAAAGGTCCATTCCAGCTATACCAAATTCAATCCCATCACTCCTGAAGACATAAGGGTCTGAATTGGTCCTATAGGCAACTTCGAACCACAAGCCTAGCAAGATTCTGGGCTAAACCTTGTCTAGTAAACTCCCTGATCTTCCTAAGCGCAGACACAGGGGCCTCAGCACCAACTGTTAATGCTGGTAATTCACAAAGTATGTTCGGTTTGCAAGCATGAAATTCTTCTGAATCTCAAGGCATTTATTTTTAAAACGTCTACAAAATTAATGCATTTAAATAATATTCTACTCTTAAAACTGTACAATTAACTTCCTCAAGACTCTACTCTACTTTTGCTACTTTCTTGTGGCTTACATTAGTGACCATATGACAACCACCTCAAAAATTTTGGGTAAAATTTCTGGAAGTATGGGTGTTGAGTCAGCTTGGGAATACCTACACTGCAATGTGACTCACAGTGTAGGTACATCCTAAATCTTTTAAATAATGTAGTTCTCAAACATTTTTCAATTAGGGACTTCAGCATCTTATGCATTTTTTGTTCTCTGCTTTCTTCTAGTAAAACAAACAAAACCAAAAGAGGCAGAAGGAAGAAATGAATTGAAGATACAAGCACAGCCATAAATTAAAGCTTACTACTGTAGGAACTCATGTTTTTATGTACAGAGACCTAATAAAAGCTTAGGATGCACTGGCCACTCATTCTAGCATTAGGAGTTGAATGGAAACATTTTCCCAAGTAGTCCAAAAAGCCCGTTGTAACAGAATAAGACAACAGAAGGTTATACCCATATAACTTATCAGTTTCACTTTCCAGAGAAAAAAAGCTCCTGCTTTTGTTTGATCTAAAGAGAGACAGAACACAACAAATATTTGAGATATGAGTAAGGCCTCTACTGAAATGCTTCTAGTACTGGCTGAAAACAAACTATACACTTTAAAATACACATACTGCTTCCTTCTCTCCTGGTGGTAGTAAGAATGTTTCCTTGTGGAAAGCAATTGTTAAATGCAAACATGCAAATAAGTTGCAGTATTTTTGAGCTTTCCAATCTCTCAAAAAGCTGGTGTCAATTTCTGTGGTTTAAAAACATGATACATGAGTAAAGATGTAAAAGAAACAGAACTGAGTGGAGTAGTCATGAAAGGTTTACTCAGGTTCAAACCGGTCTGTTGGGCCATGCCAGTACCTTGGAGTGCCCTTTAGCTCAAACAAGTTCTAGGCTAGACAACTCTTTTGAAGACTTAAAAAGGGGAAAGTTATTTTATACTGAATACAATTTAGAGGGGAAAAAAACCCCTTACAAATACCCACTACATACACAATATGTGATTTAAGGAGAGCACATCACATTACCAAACTACAGAGCTTAACCTCAAGGTCCCTCTGAAAGCATTTACCAGTGATAAAGCCATAAAAACCACACAAAACTGTATAATTTTCCTGTTTATTATCAATCTGTATCATGGGTTTTATAAAAAAGTACAAGTGATTGTTTCATGTCTCAGCTTCAAAAAAAAAAAAAGAGGGTACACATGAAAATTGGATTATATAAATTTAATTCCCAGAGTCATTGTGTCAATACACACATGCACATCTAAACATCTCAGACATTATAAAGGTATTTCTGATAAAACACAAACTACAATTCAGCATTTTTGTCTGTAAGAAACACTCTGACATCACAACTACCATAAATGAAGCCATATATGTGTCTTACCTGATAGAAGTAATACAAGGAATACAGCAAAGAAGTCAGGATACTCTGCTAGTCCAGAGTAATTCATTTTGAAGTAGGTACTGAAGAAATGACCAATCTGTTTTCCAAGAAGTTCATCAAAGGTGCCACTCCAGGCTCTTGCTACGCTTGATGTACCTTCATAAAATACATGCATATTTAGGGTTTTGCATACATACAAGGATACAGTTACTTCTACTGAAAAAGAAATAAAACTAAGAATGTCGCTACTTGCATTTTAAAAAGCAGAGCTTGTGTTAGAACAGTCATTTTTTTTGCCAAGGGATTTTAACATTATAGAATTTTTCTACATAGTTAAATGATAACATATTGTTCTACAACTAAAATATACAAATTTGTACCTCATTTATTCCCAAAATATTGCAGAATTATTTCTGTATCATTTATATTTGATGTCATCCTGGAAGACACTTATTTCTAAAGTTACAATATGACATATGTTAAACAATATAAAGCAATGTAAGAAAGCAGTTTAAGAAAGAACATGAAGGAAAGTTTGTTCACCTGAAAGTAAAGCAAAAAAATGCCTAGGAAGATGTGTATTGTTGGAGGCAGTATTTAAGACTAATACTCTCGTGTATTGTGGCCACAGCTAAATAACAACCTTATTTCTACCACTTTCCTATCATGAAATACACTTCAATATGCCCAAGTATTGATTTTGTAGTGATTTGGGAAACACTCCTGTAGTTACGTATACATATACAGCTAGGCGTGCTTATACACAATATAATGGATGCTTGGAACACGTACCTCTCGAAGAAAACATTTTTGAATCAAAAAACATTGTCTCTGCTAAAGCACTGAAATAGTTATTTGAATATCTGCCATATAAGCATTTATTTTATTCAGGTCTGGTCAACTTTGTATTTTATGGGATTACATGATAGGACACCACTTAATTAGCATGAGGTTATAGTAACAAGTTAGTACTTCATGACTTTCTTGAATTGAGATACTATAGTGATGGGGTCCCTGTAAATGTCCTTGCTGTGTATATTCAGAAAAAAATATGCTTATTGATTTTACTGAAATTATTCTTGCTGACCAAAGACAGCAAAGAAATCCTGTTTATTCTTGTGTATCATCACTGAACTGTCTGACACAATTTTCATACAAGTTATTCAGTCCATGCTGCTGAAGACACTGTTCGCAAAAGCATCTTGCAAAAAATCTGTTTACAATGGTGATGCACAGGAGGAAATAACCTAATCGAACTACCTTGGTTATTTGATCCCAGCAGGAGTAAAAAGCAATAGTAGCTAAGTACAGAGACAGAAAAGAAAGACAGACCCAAATCTGTATCTTATATCTGCTGCCTCAGAAACCCTTGAGACTGTGTTTGTTCTTAAGCTTACCTATAACGTAGGATAAAATGAGATTCCAACCAGTTATAAAAGCCCACAGTTCACCGACAGTTACGTAAGTATACAAATACGCAGAACCAGTCTTGGGAACGCGAGCACCAAACTCAGCGTAGCAGAGACCTGCCATCACAGATGCCAGCGCAGCAATGAGGAAAGAAACAACAATGCTAGGTCCAGAATCGGATTTGGCTACTTCTCCAGCAAGGACATAAACACCAGCACCAAGAGTACTTCCTACTCCCAGGGCTATAAGGTCCACCGTCGATAAGCATCGGCACAACTTGGAGTCCTCAAGACTTTCACCACTGACGTTCTTCTTCCGCACCAGACACCGAACAAAGGACAAAGCTGGTCCACAGGGCAACATGGTGAAAGTAGAGCTCTGAAATAAAATAAATCATTATGGTACATAAAAGGTAGCATGGATATTGGTGCAAAACAACTAAAGAAACATATTTGCATAAAGAACTTTAATCATACCTACCAATTCATATATTTACACTCTTCTATGACATTAAATAAGCTGGCATGTGCTTTTTCCCCAAGAAATATATTAGGGATTCGGTATCCCTAATTTTATATTTAACACTTATTTCCCCAGGAAAAGATATCCATTATCTTTAGGTTTACTACATTGCTGTAAAAAAGAACAAATTGTTTCTATTTATCTGCTGATGGCCACTTCTTAACCATTTCTAAAACAGAACCAGAACAGACATCTATTATCTCGTATATCATAAAGACTTTTAAGACAAGGATCAGCACCAACATAAATAAGGATTTTTAAGATCTAAAACTCCAACACCAAGGCTATAAATACCAAAAGCTTTAAAATATAGCCTTCTGACAGAGCCAATGCAATCTCCTTTTGCCTTCAAATACATGGCTTTTGCCTTTAGAATTTGCTTCAGTAAAAACTGCTTGAAAGCAGATTAAAATAGTGTTTCTACTCCCTCCTACACCAATGAAGTTTCCCAGAACTAATTATCTTTACAAGGAATCTCATACAACTTTCCCTGACAATCATCTAACAAAACCTGATGGGATAACTGCTCATCCCATGCCAGCTGCAGTTCTTCAATATTCTGAGTGCACGTCGCAGTGTGGGGTGTGATCAGCTCTTGCACACAAGCTCAGATTTTGTGACCAGCTAGGTTCTGGAGGCCAGCAGGTGGGCAGCGCTTCTCTGGCCTGTGATACGGGTGCCTGCTAGGAGGAACAGCAGTGAGCCTGCTTCCCAACTCAAAAAAATGACAGCTGAGGGTCCAAAGCATTTGCCTGGGAGGTAGGACACGGGCATCCCATAGAAAATCATATCTCAAAGAGGCAGCATTAATGTACAAGCTCTGTCTTTCTTTACGTATTTGTTTGAATTGTATTGTTGATGACTAAGAGTTTGGCAAGAATTAAGCGATACCATCTGCCATCTCCCCAAACTGATGTTTGCCTTTGCAACTCATATCATAAATTTCTATACTCTGCTCATGATTTGTTAAGTGGAACCCTCCTGAGAACTGAGAATCTTTTTCAGTTAGATGAAGATATTCTGCTGGTAGATTCCTCCCCAGTCTGTATCAGTTTTCTAGACCAGTAAAGGGCATTTCTACTCACAGTAGTTCAATCCACTAACAGCAATGACTTTGCATCAAGATGGATAGCTCACTTAACAGTGTTTGATCCTAGAACAAAGAGTCAGAAGCAAGAGAACTGCCATCCTGATATGAGATTGCTTGGAAAAAATCCCCTTGGGTATGAAAAAGAGAGAGATCTCAGTGCAGAAACATTTTTTCCCTATTATTGTAGTAGCTCCCCAAGTACACTCAAGACATGCCACTTCTGTCTTCAAAGAGCATTCTTTAAAAAAAAAAAGGTCTCCATTCCCTTTCAAGGAAGGGGAATTTGATAAAGGATAGTGAATGGAATTGGATAGCTCTGGGCAGTGATGCTTAATGCCCATTAGAAAGGTGATAGCTGCCCCAGGACAGTGGAAGGAGGCAAGACAGGCAAGTTTCCAAAGCTCTGCTGCAATTAGGCAGTCCTTTCAGCCCGCCAGGCTCACAGAGATAAGTATCTGCCCATGGTATGCAGACTTCATCCACCGAGGAGATTTCACACATCAGCTTCACAACTAAGTTGATGTGCATGTCGGCAGACAGAAGATATCTATAAGCTCTTCTGAGGGGAATGACCATTGAACTGTTCAGGCAAAATCCCCTGCTGTAGCTCCTGAACTCTTCAGTAAGAGCATTCTTTCTTTGGGCCTGAGGCTGAGGCACTCCACTCCCCCAAAGCCAGGTTTGTCTATCCTGGGCTGCACTTTGACAAGTATTCCCAGGGCCACTATGTTTTTTTCCATAATGAGACTTCTGAAGCTGTAGCAATCACTTAGGATGTTATATTAATATACTCATTAGGGTGTAGCCCATGGCGACAGGCAGCAATGCTCTTGTGACTGACTCCATGTCCTTCCCCTTAGCAATTTCAATGTTGCAGAAACATGGCATTTTTTAAAGGAATTCTTTCCCCCACCCCCCAAATGATAGTTCATTTGGCATTTCATTAACAGGAGAAACTACTCTGGCAGACGTTGTTCTCAGAACACTAAACAGTTTCCAAGACTTTTGTTATTCAAACGGCATCTCAGATTGCTCTGCTCCTTTGCAATTTGGGACAAGAAGTCCTGAAGGTTGTAAAGTCATCTATTGCAGTGGCCAGGTGAGTGATATTATGGTTTTCTCTGCTGAGAAGGAATCCTTGTGACAAAATAGGATTATTTCTTCTGCTTCAGCTTTCTCTGATTCTTGTGGAGAGGACAGGAGGCTGGTTCTTGCTTCGCCACAAGCCAGTAAGATGAAACACCCGTTCGGACTCAAACCCACCCTTTCTTCTTTAGCCTTTAAAAACTGGAGCACAGCCAAAGACAAGGTTCAAGATACAAACTGTGTCTATAGAGAAAAAAAAAAATCTCATACGCATGAGAAACTTATCTTTTTAGGTGTATGCATCCTAACATGGACTTGATGAACACACATCCTTTTACAACAACCACTGCAATCCAGAACATCTTACACTCTTTCCTATACTTACTATGCACACATGCATAATAAACAATGTCTGAACACTGCTTCACAACTTCTGATGGTGTGTACCAAGTGCAGCGTTGTAACTAGACTAGCATTGGCCAGACATGGCCCCCTTTCAGATTTGGCCAAGACATCCCAAGACTCCGGTACTGATCACTTCATACTCGATAGGAAGGTGCAGCACGAAGAACTGATGAGCTTATAAGGATATTTGGCCTCCACACAGGAGCAAATAACATAGGTAAGTGGTGACAAAGTGTCTTCAGAAATCACTGACAAGTGTAACCTTTTTCTGAGGTGTCCCTTGTAAGACAGATCCTTTAACACATTATCCCCTGCAAGAGAACAACCTGGGCTCTGACCCAGTGCTGACGTGTGCTGACTCACAAGCACAGCTTATCCTAACACTGTGGCTGAGCACGTCCCACACCCAAATACTAACCTACAGAAGCAAAGAAGGTAACAGTTGGGTATGCCTTTTGGTGGCAGCATTGTCCTAGATAAGCTTACACTGACTGCAACCACTCACTCTTAAAAAGGGTCTTATTCCTACGGCGGCGTGATTGGGCAAATCTCGCAGTTTCCTTTTCTATTGATCTTTAGGACAGAGAGGAACATGAAGTAGGGTAAGCAAACACAGAAAAAAATGATCTCTCCTACTTTTTGACCAGCAGGTCTCAGTATTTTCCTAATTGCTGCTTTTTACTTCCTCCTTTCCCCACTGCAGTCTAAGCCTGCCTCGTCCTAGCAGACCACTGTGGCCTCTGCTTCCTCTTCGCTGCTGCTTCACCAGCACTGGCCCAGGCCCCTGCTGAAAGTCCCGTACAGCTGATGAGCACTGGCTCTTTTCAGAGCCTCCTGGGGGAGGCACACTTGACAGGTTGGGAAATGGGGTTTTTGGTAACATATTGGGTAATCAATCAAGAAGGAAGTGAGCTCTCTGAATGCTCTGCTGCTGACAGAGCTCACAGTGCTTCTGAGGCATCTCTGAGGCACCTGTCCTACATTTCTTAGAGCAGACTTGGATACCTCCCTGCCTTTGAACAACAGCGTTAGGCATGTAGCCTGAAAGTGCAGTCAGTCAGGGTGGGCTGAGTTTTTCATGCAGTTTAAACAGAGTAGAGATTGAATCCTGAGCTGATACAGAGTTTAAGCATAGGAAATTAGTGATAAGAAACCAGAAAGGAAAATGCCCTTCACTCACCAACAGTGTGCAGTCATTCCTAATTAAGGTGAGGAGCAGACCCCTGTTGCTTCTCCTATGCATTCAAACCTGTGCTAGGCTCCACTTCGGTGAAGTCTACTTTCCAGAGACATTTGTCACAAGCAAACACCTGTGAAGTCTATTTGTCACTGACCTTGGCGCGTTCTTTTTGCTGTGTACAACTGAGGTGGCAGCTGTCTGGCTCTGCATGTGCTGGGTCACTGCACTTCTGAAGTCTCTTTTGGACTAAGTTTTTCTTTAGCTACAGATTACTCTATAACACAGAATACGCCTCCAACAGTCCTCTGAAAAAGGGAAGCCCCAGTTCAACTGCCTTAGACTTGAGGAACAATGTTCAGCCCATATTCAAGCCTCCGCCTTCCTTGAACGCATTCCTAGAAAGAATTGCAATGCCGTTCACATTGCAATTTACGGTTTTACCCCTTCAACCGCATGCAACAAAGAGACAGGCAGGACAGGAGGACTTAGTTTAGACAGGAAAGAAATTGGACAGATCTATCCAACATAGGGAGGAAAAAAAAACCCAAAAGCTTCCTCACGTCTAATGGGCATTCACGGTATTTGTCAGAGTACCTGAATAAGCACAGATACTTCTCCAATCCCTTTTCTTCTTTATTGTCTTGGGTTTTTTTCTCTACAGTAGCTGCTGATAGACCTTTCTTAATTTCAGTGTTTCCTGGACAGCTGTAAATCAGATAATTTACTGCTTGACCACCAGGCATCTGAATGCTAACCCAGGAAGATGAGTTCAGCCTTATAATTCATACCAGCTCTTCCATTCAGATGGATGATCAGGAACATTTAATGGTCATCTATTGTTAGCCCTCTTCTAGCAGGAAAAGTTTGGTGTCAAAAAACTTGTAACTACAACCGCAATGCGAGGGACAAAGTCTCCATCTGCAAGGTTTGTATTCATCTTTAAAATTGTTTTGACTGCTTCACAGTCACGTAAAATCTACCATTTTTGCAAAGTATTTTCCATGTAAAAATAACCTAACAGCCTCCTACCCCAAAACAAAACACAAACAATAGGTGGATATTGTGAAGTAACTTATATCATGTATTACCACACTCTTCCATTAAAATAACATTTTAATTTAATTACGTGCAATAAGTGGTTTAAGTTAGTACACATCAAATCCAAGCTACAGGTGGGAAAACCCAAAGTTTTGCTGCAGTTGCCATTCAACTTTTCCTACAAATTTTTCCATTAAAAGCGCTAATAAAAAAGATAAAAATCTCATATGGAAAGCAACCATTATAAAGCAATATAAAACCTCTGAAAGTTTTAATACTGTTATTGAGATGTATGTTTAAAGATTCCTGAAGCAAAAGTAACTTAAAGATATTTTACTTATAAACTATTTTGTTGAGCTAATATTATATACTATACTATAAATTTTAGGTGCAGTAGTTTAACATTTTAAACAGCATACCAATTAGGGAGAAAATAATCCAATAAGTTTGTAACATATTGAAAATGGAAAAAAATAAATATATACTGATTATATACAAATTAATTTAGTCTTCCTTCAGCCTCATTTTCCTGAAAAAAAACTGTAAAAGTTTATATTTTATATTTTCCATCTGTAGAACTTATGAGAAAATTTGTTTGCTCTTAAGTACATTTAGCCTTATTCAAAATTGCAGTATTGCATTGATTAGATCTAGAGCAATAATATATGAAAGTAAAAGAATTCAGAGATGAAGCAAAACTAGGTATAGCCTATGATTTGTGTGTGTGTGTACACACATGCACAGACAACACATGATTTTACTGCAAGTGTCCTAAAAGTTGATGTTGTGCCCAATACTTTCACAAGTCTCCTAATGTCTTGGACTATTTAAAGTCGTGTATTTAAATAATACTTAAAGCCCTAAAATTGGAAAGCAGCACCTGTAACAGAAGTCTAATATGTATAAAACGGAAAAGGAAAGCTTTATCATCCAAAAGCAGAAACACCTTCCAGTCAGACTGGGAAGGAAAACATAAATTGCATCTTCTATATATTAACACTGTAAGTTGCATTTTGTCAGAAACACAGTAACGCTGTAATGTAAACTAAACTTAATACTGCATACCACAGCTCTTGCTACTCAGAAAGCACATATGTTAAAGGCAAAGGTTCCTACGATAAGCTATGTTGCTTTCAGGTTACTTCTTTCAGCAGTAAACTTCATTACAAACCTGATTCAGAGCAACTTCTGCTGGGCAAACTTCTGCTTCTCTTACCCAGTCCTGAACTTCTGCTGTCTTAAATGGAAGAGTAATGACTGAAAGTGATTTTATTAAAATATTTGCTTTAAAAGCCAGCTGTAAGTGGTGCGAAAGCTGTTGGTGCTGAGGGGTGGAGGCTCGGCAGCCTGGGTGATTGGAGGGCTGTGAGCCGGCCAGCTATTTGCCCAGCTAAGGCAGGGAGGGAGAGAGAGAAAGTCTTGCTGCTGTTCAGATAAATCATACCCACTCTCTTCATGACACAAAATCCAACTGGAATGCCGTTTTCTACGTTTAAACACACCTACGTGCTTGCATATAAAACGCACACTGTTGTGAGGGTACCCGCCACACGCCCCCCAGGGACTCCTTTTACACGTCCTGAAAGAAAAGCAAAAATGCGGATGTCAAACTTGGTCTCCCACTGCGAAAGCAGTGTCTTCCCAGCTTTTGCATTCACTCCCCTTGTAAAAAATAAACTGGCTTTGAAGCATATTGAAGGATACTTTGCAACACTTTGAGACCTGAATCCAATACTGTAGCATGAAAACTGCTTTTGCTGAGTAAATTTTAGAAAAAAATAAATAATTTGAAAAGCATTGCTGTGGCTAGAAACAACACAGAAGAGAGTATATTTACAGAGTCTGGTTAGAGCCCATTCTGCTGAACTGGGATAGGCGCACCATATATCTTGTTCTCCTTTATATGGCTTGAAATGTAAAAATGCTGAAGACTGGAATTAGAACAGTCAAAATATTCCTGTGACACAACCAATAAATAACCCTCAGTTTCTTAAAAATTAGCTTCCAGAATAAACCAAACCCCAATGGATAATATACAGCTGCATTTTTATTACTTCCAATGGCAGACAACCCCACCCCAAACACGTAGTAGCATTTCCGGCCAACATTATTCACGGCATACTGTTTCCCTTAAAACACTTGTGTTTCAGTGTCTCTCTTTTTGTTCAGAGAACACTGAAAGTATGAGTCTTGCTGAGAAAAGCCCTATGCTTTTCATCATTAAAAAGTCTTCCCTAAGAAAATATGGAGAAAAACACATGTAGTGTGGCAGGCCCCTGCAACTTGCTCTCAGCTTTTAATTTTCCCTGAGTGTAAAGTCTGCCAGTGCTGCAGGAGCACAGAAGGCTCCTCTTCCTTCCCTCATGAAAAGTCCTCTTCCTGCGGCCACACGCAAGGGACAAAGACAACCTTTCGTCAGCCTTCCCAGATCCAAGGAGAAATGCCTCCAAGAAGAGTGTGCTCCACGGCGATGGGCCGTATTTCAAGACCAGGAGTCCAGATGTCATTTCTTACATTATCCAAGGCTATTCTTTTCTTAAAGTGCAAAAAGGTGCGAAGAGAAAAGGTCTTGTTTGTTGAAGCTCTAATGATAACAGTGCTCATTCTTCCCCTCGTGCTGACCTCATCCGTGTTAAATACGAACTTTATCTCTTTCGCAGTTAATACCCAGTCAGAAGACAGAAACAAGAAGTTATGCTAGAGGTGCAGGCTGCTAAACAGGTTAGGTTTCTTGTATGGAAATATGCAGAAATTACTTTTAAGGAGCATCACTCTCAACCATGACAACATCTAGGCATTTTTTTCCCAAACCATCACTCTCTAGTAAGTCCATGAATGACTTGAGAATTACTCCTGTGGATTTTAGTTAACATCCTCAAGACCAGTTCTGAATCGCTTCCGACCATGTAGATCCACTAGGAATTGTTGTTAATGCATAAATTAAGTGATTTATTGCTTAATCATGGAAAACATCCCTTCCACTTTAAAAAAAAAGTAGATGCTTCATAATCTGCTGAATACAGAGACTCCATTTCTACTTGACTTCTAAAGTTAGCCTTCCTCGGGCATACCTTCCCCACAGTATCGGGGCAGGATACCCCCACAGAAAAGCTGAGTGTGAGGCTAGCCTGGCCAACGGGTGTTCTGCTTCGATCGCTTTTGGGTAGACTCCTGCCAGGTTAATGAAGATGCACTGTACTGGGGCTGATCTATGAATTTATGTTACTCCTGGAGCTGGAACCACTGTCTGGGGTATCACCATATGTAAATAATTCCCAAGTGGCTTTATTAATTATTAATAAAAGACAGTTCAGCAGGTCAAAGCAAAAAAAAAAAAAACAAACCAAAAACAACAAACCAAAATCAACCACCCCCCCAAAAAACAAACAAAAAAGCAAACCTTGACAACTACTGACAACTACTTTCTAAATGTGGCCATAGAACTGAAGACTATGCAGGCCATACAGATGTGGCTGTAACAGGGGCACGGGCCCAAATTTAAACGGGGGAATTGGAATTCTGTATTTCCAAGAAGATAGATCAAGCTTAAGAAAGTAGTTTAATTTCAAATTTTCATTCCGGTAAACATATTAATTTCCTATAACCATAGTTCTTCCTATAGCATCTATGAAACACCTATAAAATGTTTTACGGACATTTTATATACATGCATTGCTTGCATTTGATGTACACACATTTTAAAACCTTTTGCACTGTGCAGAATTAACACAGAGCCATCCAGGACATGTTGTCGTATTCACAGAGCAAGACAAACAATTCTTGGTATTAAATATACAAACCTGGTCAGATGGAAGCCAACAGCAAAATTCCAAATGATATCATTGGGGTCAGGAATTGATTCAAAATAAGGACTTTGAATTAGGAAAAAGGAAGAAGTAATGACAGAATAGACTACCCCTTCCTCTCCCAACAATACACAACCACAACACCACAAGGATTGTTCACACTTTTCCACAATAAATATTTTAGGGATGTCACCCTTTTTTCTGGATCTTTTTTCATTACCCACTGCAATCTCTAGCACTCTTTCAATTTATTCACTGCACAATTAAGAAGAAAAAAACCCCACCACTCTTATTATTTCACAGTAGAGCACCATCACTACATCTTACATGGATTTACTCCCCAACAGAATAGAAAAGTAACCATGCAAATTATTTCTCTAGTTTAAGTTTGTCTGCAAGTGCCGTAACACACATTGCAATCACCATATTTAGCTACTTTATCTAATATACAGCATAAAACAATCCAGTGAATGTACCATAAGGTTTCTAGAGTTTGCAAAAATCTACTTCCAGTACATCTCACTGAAAAATGGAAAATGAGCAGTTATTTATTCATCTGTGTAACCGCTGCATCTCCAAAACTTTCTTTGGTATCATTTCTAACTCTGAGGGACCAGCTCCTCTGGGATTGCCTCTTCAGAAGTGGATCTTCCTTTTATGGAAAATGCCAGAAACAAGATTACGGTAAGTCAGATTTAGTATTAACTGGATCCCTCTTTGCTTTCTGCCTCTCTTCATTTTTATTCTTGACCTTATTATGGTACAGATTTGTTACAGACACTAAAAGTTCAAATCCTTCAGGGGCTGTATAAATTGGTTCAAAATTTCATCTTCATTCTTTAAATTAACAGTAGAAACTGTACTGACATCCATGGGGCTGGAAAGTCACTTGCAAGTGCACTTTCTGGTTTTTTCGGAGCTATCACCTGGCTGTGATAACAATTCATCCCTGGTAAAATCGGTAAATTTATGGATCATTACAAAGACAGATAGGAGCTGTGCTGCTGCGGCTCATTTGACTTCCTAAAATTTAATCCTGGGAACAGGAGCACACAGCAGCTACGCTGCTAAAGGCATTCAAACCTAGAACCATCCCTGTCTCCCAGCCAAGAGGCAGGGAGTACACTGGCTGGTGAAATAAAATAGCTTGCATCTGTCCCGCCTAGATCTAGAGCACTGTGGGGTAGATCAGTATGTCCCCACTACCTAGTGTTTGGTTCAGAGGTCCTATGGACACTCAGACATAGTTTTCTGTGTGTTTTCAGTCACGCATACTCGAAACTACAAGAAGACCATGTTGCCACACAGCAGAGTGGCGTTTTTGTAGAATCAGCCAAAAGGTGTATTTGTGTGCCGCAGGGTATGTGACACAGCAGCATCAGAGAGGTGTTCATGAAGGTACGGGTCTGGTGGGGTACCAGTGAAGGACGCCAGATCTGAGGCACTTTGGACAAGACTGAGCATACAGAGTGCTGTCTGGGGGCAGCTACCTGCAATAGCATACCCAGCTTCTCTCTCTCGGAGGAAATTCTTGTTTCTCTCCAGAAAAGAGCTGTGGTACGTCCACTTTGTGTAGTCCATTTTGGTTCCCAGTTTGTTTCCAGTTACAAATCCAGCTGTGTTTTGACCAACAACATTACTTTATAGCTTAGGTTCTGGCTTTAGAGACTTCTTTTCTGCTCCTTAGCAATTATATTACACTTGGATTATCTAAAATGCCTTATCCAACAGTTCTCTGACTTGCATACCCCAAGGACTTTTGCAGCACATTCTTTCCATAAAGAAGTTGATCAGAAATTCTCTCCTTGCCATGAAACAGCTGACCACATTAGAAGGAATGCACTGAAAGAGAAAACTACTTTATTTATTTTCTTTTCCTATGGAAGGCTCCTTTAAGACTTTCTCTTATAGTGTCAAAAGAGTATGAACATACTTTCATAGAGTTATGCAGAAATTCATGCTCAGGGAATTTTAAATTTAAAAAAAAAACATCCCCATGAATTTGTGAAACTCTTGCACAGACTGAAACAAAATACTGCAGAAGCCCAAATGACAAACTTATTAAAAGCTGCTCTGCTGTTGACTCTGACTTCTCTCACAGATACAGCCTCACAGCTACGGGCCAAAAAGCTGTGGAGTTTTACATAACTAGAGGTGCTAAATTTGCAGAAGTATATCCATGTGCTTGCCCATATAACTACCCATACCGCACAGAAGTTAAACATGAACAAAAGTGCTTGCAGGACCGGGGCCTTAGTGATCCATTGCAATCCCTCAATGGTGCTCTGCACAGCGCGTGCTGCTTTGCCTTGGAAGTCAGGACTTTGCAGCCGACTGTAACAAACATAACTTTTGACATGCACAAGAAAAAAGCCATGACATGGTTTGTAGAGTTTGTGCAGCTCTGATGGGATTTGAGAAGATGTACTAGTATTCATAAAAGGATTCATCAAGTGCCAGCAAGAATCTTTTCTATGTCAAGATAAATAAAGGAATTAGCATTTTAGTGGTTCTGAGAACAAAAATCCAGGTTACCACAAAAAAATAAAATTAGTGCAAACTATGGGCTAATCTACATAAGATGATCAAAAACATGTAAGAGAAAAAGAATCTTTATAAAGCTCAACAGTAACGTAGGCTATCTCTATTACGTTATGACAGGATCATTTCTGAAGAGAATAAATTACAATCAACACTTTTTAAAGGGCTTCCTATTTATTAAAATAGAAATATATTTATTTTAGATTGCTTCTCATGGTTTAAGCAGATTGCTGAAACTAGTTCCTACAGAATGTTGTATAGATTAAAATAAAATTATCACTTACCAATTATCTCAACTTTTCTTTAATAATTCTCTTTCACTTTGTACTTAGAAAGAAAAACACCTCAAATCCTGACCTTCTGTAAGAGAAATGTAATAGACCCTATTAAAAACAATCATATACTATTAGACTAATACAAACATGAAGAATAAATCTGCAAACCTGCATTTCCTATGTAACAAGAAGAGCTACATTGGCACAAATTCCTACTAGTTATTTTGACCCAGGAATGAGTCATTTAACCTAGTATTAAGCATGTCCCAAGCAGCTACTAGCTATCATTTGTTGAGTTCCAAGTATTCCCAAGGGTCTAAAGAAAATGTTTGTAGTGCTGACTCATAGTGCTGTCCCCATGTCTAAAAATCAGAGTTTTGGAGAAGCCTTGGAGAAGGAACATAACTATTTAAAGCCATACCCTCTAGAAAAAAAAATCCACACATACTTTTTTGGCCCAAATCCACACTTTGAATACAGGATAAATATAAAAAGGAAATTTAGGTAGAAAAGTTTCTAATGTATACAACGAAGAGCCAAGAAAATCAAAGTTAAAACTAACACTTGATCTGTAATCGAAAATCAAGTGCGATGCCATGTCTTGCCAAGACTGAAATGAAGCAGTCTCGCATCTCCCTGGAGGCCTAGGAAAGGAGCATCAGATGCGGCTCTGCACTGCAGCTTGGGAAGGAGCATGAGGAAGGCACCACAGGTCAGTCGAGGCGTGAGCGCACTTCTTCATCAGAGGCATGAAGTTACAAACAGTCTTTCAATACGACCAAGGAGAAAGATCTACCAGAAAACAAAATGTTAAAACATTGTGCATTTTTAGAGATAACATCTTATTCTGCTTTTCCATAAGGCTGATGGAACTCACAACATCTCAAACTGAAGCAAACTTTAAAAAAAAAAAAAGTATTCCATTTCTGACAGCAGTCCATGTTTGAGCCAAATGTGTGGTAACATACTACTGACCATGTATATTTTCTTCTAATGGCAACGTAGGTAGGTAATTAGGCACATTTCATAGTAATTATCCTGGCCTATGTAAATGCAACTGCCATTTTAAAATAGTATTTAAATCTCAAAACTTAAAAAAAAAACCAACTTACCAAGCTTTTTACCCAAATAATGGGGCTCTGGGTTATTTATTAAGAGTTTATATCATTATTTACAAAGATAGTACTTTTTTAGTTGTTTTGAATGTGTTTCCTTTACAGTTTTTTAAGGTTGCCTTGTTCTAGTTATCACTTTCTTCATTACCTGAATTAACCAACTGAAAATTTATTTCCCAGTCCTATAATACAGGACTCTCATCCTTCAACTTACTCTTTTTCTGCCCAGCCAAATAATCTCTTTTCTCAGATTACTTGGGTTTTTAATTGTTGTGGTAATATTTGTGAGGGTGTTTTGATGGGTTTTTTGTTTTGTTTTTCTTTAAAAATCTTTCAATTGGAAAGGCTAAAAGTAGTTTTTTTTCCTGTATCAAAAAAGGAAAATCTTTCCAGTTACCATCTTTAATGAACATTCAGTTTTCCTATAAAAAACAATTTTGTCCAGAAAATTTCTATTAACTCCATTTCTACTTCATTCCTGAGGTATGTCATTAACAATCATTTTCCATGCCGGTAAATGCCTGCAAAAATGATATGAAGGTTGCTGGTTTTATTTACTCTTTTTTAAGCAGTTTTTAATCAGTAACAGGGCTTTACCTCTCACCCCATGGTTACTAAGTTTCCATGACAGCCTCTTGTGTAAGACATAAGCAAAAGCCTCTTACAAGCTTATATCAGATCAATTCCATCTATTCCATCCTCTTCAAAACCAGACAAAATGAAAAACTAAAACCCTGACAAACTAGTAGAGAAGTATTTACAAATACAATCCTTGGGTTTTTTTTTTTTTCCTGTGCTAATAGGAAGATATGAGTAATAGCTTCAGGATCAAAATTAAATCCCAACCCTTTCACTGCTGAAAATTGTATTGCTTTGCACAAAAGCTGGTGATTCTCTAAAAGAGACTTAGCCGCTGATTTTAAAGTAGAAATCATGAGAGCCCTTTCACATGCCTAAACTCCTGAGGTGGCTTCTAAAATTTCTATAAAGTCTACATATTTTTAGAATGGCTTTGGCTGTGTGCTCCTGTGCGCTCCCACAGGGGAACCACAAAGGGAACAGCTCAACAGCCCAAAAAGTATCCTAATTTCATGGTGTAAGAATGGAAATTAAGCAAAGAACTAATGATTCACCTCACTTCTCTCCTCCGTTCCCAGCCTCAGCTGGCTGATTTGATGGAAGAGGTGGTATCAGCATCAGGGATTCTTGCTCTGCTGGGGTTGCCCAGTCCCATCCCTAGGTCACAGCACCTCTTGGCTCATTTGACCAGTGCACCATACACTAATAGGCTCCAGCTGGTCTTTTTGTTTAAAAAAAAAAGTGCAATTAATTTTCTGTATCGATTTATTGAAAATTGTTTAAAATAACTCTATTTTATATTAAAAAGTGGACTTTTCCCATTTTTTTCTATGGTGGCCAAGGAAGGAAGAACAGAGAGTGGAGGAGAAAGGATGAATGTATCTAACTTAAGACTGAAAGAAATCACGGATGATATTGGAAATAGCTTCGCTTACAAAAGTGTCACGGAGCAAGGGAAGGGAAGGAATTCCTCTTACACATCTTACTTGTTTCTATATGACTTTTTATGGCACATGGAAAAGATGCCATCTTAAAGGGATTACAAAAAAAAAAGAACTATGTAACCTAATCAAGGTGTCACAACTTTCTCAGAATGGAATGTCTAAAATGAAGTATGTATTAATTATCCGCCAATTATAACAGTTTTTAAAAGCCAAGTTTGCTTTTTTATTTATAGTACCCTTTGACATTAAATGTAGACACTCCAGCCGGACATTCTGAATAGACACTGTCCATGTCAACATCATATAAATCCTAACATCTAACATTATTTATAACCGAGGCAACTAATGCCAGAGAGTTCCCTTTTCATTCTTGGCTTTAAATAGCACCACTACATTTAATGCATCAGGAACAGAGCTAGAAGAACATTATAACCTTCAACTGGGTAATTTTCTGAGAAGGTTTTCAAATTTCTCAGTATTTTTTAAGCAAGTCAATAAACAGCTTGACTGCGTGTAACATCTCATGAGTAAAACAAGCCAAGACTTCAAAACACAGCAAAAACCAACACTGGCCTTGCTAGTCACACACTGGGATCTTGATCACAGATTTCTAAGTGGCCGAGCAACAGCTATGGGAAGCTACCCTGTGGTAGCCTAACCATGCACTGAGGCTTTCCAGAGAGCTTATGCTTGCACAGGCTGAAGTGCTCCATTTTGTCACATAATAGACAGCAAGGCTCTGTTCAGCATCTTCTGAAGATACATAGAAAACCCTTTGTGAACTTCCCTTAAGAAAGAAGTATTCTTTTGTATCTTAATCAAATCACAGATATGCATGACAGTTGCATAACCATGATGAAGGCTGCTGCTTCGCAGATCCACGCAGATCTGATGTAATGCATAAAGCTTGAAACATTGGCAAGTCTGCCTGAAGAAACCAGATCTTCTCTTGGTATAAATCCAGAACAAGTTTAGCAACAGCAGAAGAGTCATTTCAGCAGAGCATAGAAAAACATGTAAGACAGCACACACATAGGTTCATAAAGTGATGACTATTCTGAAAATAATAAATGACATATGGAATAACACAAACTTCCCAGACAAAGCCCAACTTGTGTGTGTGCACATGTGTATCTGTAGTCCCAGCCAGACAGCATGATGGTTCTTTACTTGCAACTTTGTCTTCAATACAAATTGTCTGGAGGGTATTGGAAAAGCTAGCAGCTTAGCAGTTCCACAGTTTTTCCAGGAGGCTGTTCTGCTCATAAAAATCAGAAGTCATTTGAGCATTAAATTGCATTTATTGTACCTATGAAACTACTTCACTGGCTACCAAATGGCACAGAGGAACAAACCACATAAATGTTGCTTGCAGTAAAATATTTGCAGTACCAACCGATGCACTAGTTATAACAAATTACTCGCAAATGTGTTTTCAGGATAATTTGGATCACATAGCAACTGGAAAGTGGTTGGGACAGCCCATCACCTCCCCCACATGAAGACTGGGTGAAATCCAGTTTTCCAATTTCACTCTGTTGTGGCAACAGAAAGCCCCATAAATTTATAACTTTTAATTCTATCTTCAGTGAACACTTTATAAACAATGTCAATAAACATCTTATACCACCTCCTCCCCTCCGTCACTTTCTTCCCTTGCCACATCCAATGATCCTGAATGGCATGCTCAACTCCTGACGGAGAAGGTCAGGGGGTGTCACACAGGCAATTATGAATTCCCTCAAACATCCTCTAACTATTATTTGTTGCTAACAGAACATTAGCAACAGAGAACATAATGCACATTTAATTACCAAATTATCTCATATTTGCTCTTCAACTGCATGTTCACATCTTTCTTCTTTTTTATCATCCATTAAAGTGAAACAAGATACTTCTCTCCTTATTTGTTCCTAAATCAACTGCTTTTTCTAAATGTATACGAAAATTAGCCTCATGTCCAGCCATACTGTGAATAAGTTGTGGGGAAAATCCCATAAAACACAAGGTCCTAATACAACCAATTCTATTTGCTTAAAAAAACCCACCCCAAATGCACAAGCCAGGCCCCCAAAAGTCCAGACACTGCAAATAACTAGACTAGTTATCACCAAAGAGATATCCTTGCACATATTGTGTGTGTATGTGGGTTTGTGTATGTGTATGAGTGCAAACCACAGTATTTCTTGGATTGCTTCTCAGAGCCTACCATGCAAAAGTATAGCTTATTTCTGCATGGCCCAGCCTTCATTGTTATTATGGCTGGATCACAATTTTGGAATAAAACTGTCCTCCTCCCTCACTTTCTCATGAGCTCTGGAGGCAATGGCAGCAACTTGAGTTCAAAGTGCCTGTCAGTGCAGAGGCAGGATCTGGCCACAAACCATTCCTTACTTGCCCCAGGAGAAAAAGGTGACCAGGACAGATTCGCTGTCTCAAGGGCTAAACCCAGAAAACAGGTTGCTAGTTGAAATGCAATGATCTAGGGTAACCTCATGGGAAATTACAGCCAGGAAAGACATCTCATTTTACCAACTGTTTGAAAAAAGCTTCTGACATCTGATACCTTCTCGTTTAAGAGAGTAACTAGAATACGGACAACCCCTTTTGCGTAAAACATTGAGTGGCAAAATGCCATAGAAACGAATTCTAATTCTGTAATGCCACCACTTCCCTTGCTAGTACTAGATGGAATATTTCACCAACTTACTGATTTTTATTGAATCTGATTAATAGGTTAGTGCCATCTGTAAACTGTGTTTGTTTTCATAATGCAAGAAATTTTTGGCACAAAGAGTAATTACACATTCCTTATAGAAATGCTATTAAAACATGAAGCTTTAATTGTTCTACACTAGCAACAGATACTCACAGAATGAATTTTGTTATATAAAATTAAGACAAATGGTGTAAAATCCTGCATGCCTAATCTAAAAAATTCTTAGCTAGTTTAAATGATAATCAACTTGTCAGCAAGCATACCTTGGCTAAGATCCTTTTTCACCTATGCGTTGCTTTACTGACTTTCAGAAAATGCCACTTTGGCATACAGTTGTCAAACTACTGATCCTTTATTTCTGTCCCTAGAAATGCAGCCAGCAATGCACGTGCATTTCTCATGCAGAACTCCAGTTTCCAGCAGCTGAAGAGGCTAAAGCAGAACCAAACGTTCCCTGTGCTCAAACTCCCATAACTTCCAGTTACTTTCTTTTAGTTCCCTTTAATCTTGGCCTTTTTTTCACATACATACTAAGTTCAAATTTTCATCCTTTTCTGCCGCCTTAAATTATTATATGCAAAGAACAGAATCTCATCTTAAAATCTTTTATGGACCCACTAGAGCGGCCTGGACATCTTTTTATCCAAATAGCCTTCCCTTTAACTATAGCCTCTCACGAAAACATAGCTCTTCTAGCACTGAAATATCATGCATATCCATCTAAATATTAAGCTTGTTTCTCAGAAGTAGTGTGCAAACAGTATCGCATGCCAATAGTAACTTTCAGACACATTATCAGTAGGTGCCAGAGTCCATCTTGTAACATGAAAAGTGAACTGGATGCATTGTTAGTAATACGAGACCCAGACAAAATGTCAGTGTAATTTTGCAATACATGATTTTCGACAGGTACTGAGAGATGCCAGGGAACACATCATTATTGACTGCCCTATTTAACTGCAGTTGTGCTGATTTTGTGATAAATCCAAAAGATTGGTGGTCTGTTGTGATGAGTGTTCTTCAAAAAGTAGCAGAGAGTTCCATCTGTTTCAGTAGAGGTTAAAACAATCCCATGAGCATCTTAATAATGCTGGGAAATATTTTTAACACTCAGATGAACTGAAAATCTTCCTGTTAAAAAAAAAAAAGAAAAAAGCTGGGCTGTGGCTGATGAGCAATTTTCTTTTCATATCTGTCAGCTTTTCAGATTACGAGCAGTGTTTTGTATTATAGCTAAGAGTAAAATGACTTGGTGACCCCATTTATTTGGATAATTCTTGAGGTTGATGTGGCTCAAATTCATGGAACTAATTTGTCTGGATAACAGCTTTACAAGGGTTCAGAAAAGTCTAGACATTTTCACTGTGGGAAAAAAAGATGCACAATCACTTTTATACAAACTTTGAAAATAATATCCTGCAGTCATCCTTTCATATTGCACATTGTCCTTCTAAAGTCAACAGCAGATAAACTAAAGCAGTTGAAAGTAGCTGTGTTTGTACAACACTGGAAGGTATCAAGGGAGATGGAAACAGCCTTTGATTCAACTATTTTGCAAGAAATAACACAGGAAAGAAAAAGATCAGTTATCTGCAGTGCTAAAGGCTCCACACAACTTAATTTTTAAGGTAAGTGAAATTTTACCTAATGATAATATGATTAAAAAGTAAGCTGCTTCTCAAAGAACTAGTTAACTATGTAATTTCCTATCCACACTGACTGAGGCTCAGGCAGAGGAGCTGTAAGATTCATGAGAAGTTTAAGCACAGTTTCTAGCAGCCTAGCACAGTTTGACTGACCGGAGAAATAAGAAAAAAGGAGGTGAGGGAAGAGACAAACATTGTATTTGAGTTTTACATCAATCTCTCTCACTACAGCTATGATTTTAGCTTAGAATTAGGTTTTAAAACTTAGCTCTAACATACTTTGGCTTTACTCCATTCTGGTCTGCCAAACTATGTTCCAAAACTGGTTTAACTGGAACCATGTTCAAACACTGCTGCCAAGCTGTTTTAGCTCCAGAACAGGAGGGGAAGGAAGAGTCAGCATTTATTTCTTTAAAAAAGAAAAAGAAAATACTTAGTTCTTTATCCTTTATCCAGAAATTCAAACAGTTATGTATAATCAAAAAGACAAAAATCCCTTCAAAATTAAGGGCTTTGTTATAAAAGCACTTGAATTTACTACAGATTGTAGCCACATGGCAAAATTATTTCCATAAATACACTGTGAGTCCTAGTTAGTGAAACAAAAAACTTTTCAGCCGTGCTAAGATAAAAAATATCTCTGCAATTATTCATACTGCAGTAACACCCAGCTCAGAATCAAGGCCTGTTCAAGAGCTTAATCTAAGAAAAATCAATAGTATGAGAAAAGTAGAGGTAAAATAACCAAATACAAGTAAAGCACGTGGGATGGTGGGTTCATCTGTCTTCCTACTGACGTGCAATCAATTTTCCTGACTCTGTCAAAACAACAAGAAGCTCCAGTGTAGCCATTGCTACTAATACCTTCAAATGAGAATGAAAACAGTTTGTAAAGTTCATCCTTCAGTTCAGTTGATTCAGGCCAGAAACTGTTTTTTTTCACCTCACAATTCAAGCTTGGATGGCTGCTTCCCACAGAATTACTTTTTCTCAACAGTTTGCCCAAGTGGAATCCAATAGGATTGCTTCCTGCCTAAATTCTTACATCCAGGTTTCTTTCTTTGGTGCTTCTTCAGTTATGCAGATCCAATATTTTCCATAACGCACCAAATGCTACCCTTTCAAAAATTGTCTTTACACTTCCCTCCTTTTGGCAAAGCTTCATCAGCTGAAGATCCACAGTCAGTCTGGAATAAGAAATTCCCCTCTTTGAGTACTCAATTTCATCAGAGCACATGTGCACACCAAGAACAGTCCAGTAAAAAGAGTTTTTATTTGACTTAGACTTCATGGTGCCATACTTAGCTCAATTTTCATTGACTACTGCCAAGGCAGAGATAGGTAATGAAATGGTGCTAGAATTTTATTTCTCTTTCCGACTGTTACCACCAACACAGAGTGAATGCATCAGCCTCAGAGCTTGAAGAGCAATAATGAGACATGCTTGGTTCAGGACTAGCTGCAGAACTGTCACCAGAACAAGTTTTGAAATGCAGTGTGAAAGAACAACAGAGTCATGTACAAGTGAAACCCCATCGATACCACAATCAGTGCAACGATCTGACTGCAGCATGCATAGGCAGAGCCGAGCCACCCTTGCTATGTTTACGCTGGCATTTTTGTTCAGATCAGATGCATATTTTCAAAACTATTCTCCCAGTCATTCTGACCATTCACTGTCCTTCGGTTCACTCCATGGAGCAATCCTCAACTATCATTTCAATGAAAGGAAATTGGAATATGTGCTTCAGAACAGCACCTAATGCACTCTAACATCTAGTTCAATTCGTGGGACCAGACCAGCTAAGCTGAAGTCCTCCCAGTTCTCCCACACATACCAAAACATAAGTGGTGTGGTCAGTAAATCCACAGCACCAGAAGTTTTCCTGCAGAGCTGCACCAGTTGCTGAAGTAGACACTGCTGCTGCACACAGGTAACAGTGAATCCTCAGCTGCAAAGGCTGCAGGCTGGTCTGCCAACCCACGTGAATCCAAAGGTGCTTACCAGACAGCTAAGCTCTGTGCTGCCACCACTTCAGCAGCAGTTATGGCATAATTTGAACTAACACCTCAAACTGGCATTTCCACCAAAATAACTGGTGTACCCTGACTGGATGCTCACTCCTGCCTTCTTCCCTTAGGCCAACATAAACATTTCTGTGGCTGCAAAGTGAATTAAACTGGGGAATGGAGCCACAGTAATACTGAGTAGATACAAAGAAACAGTCAATTTTGATCCAGATTAGTTTCCTGATCCAATCCACTACAAAGCTGCACAAATTCTTGTACCAGCATTACCACAGGGTGACATATGGAGAAGGATAAACTGCTGTAGACAAGTGGCATTGCTTCTTTTGGTGGCCGTGCCAGCTGCAACGTTTGTGAAATGACAGACTTAAAATATAACTCCTTTTTGGTGCAACCATAACTCTGAGTAAGGACAACTTTATTCACAAGCAATGCAGAGCTGTCGGGCAAGCTAAGAACCTGTAAATGCTGCAACAGTCTGAATGGCAAGATTAAAGGCTAGAATATAACACTGCAGGAGTGTCGATGGTGGATGACTCATAGTAATGAGTCAAATCTGATCCCTTCACTGGCAGAAACACCTGCAAAAGACAAATCCATTTTGAGTAAACTTGGGCAGGTCAGTTGTTCAGTTTGGAGCATTACTGGTACATGTTAGGGAAATAGAGTTATTTAGAGAATACCAGTCATAAAAGTTACTTTAAGTCTCATTCCATTCCAAGTTCTGCCCAATGAACTGAATACTGACACCACACCCTGCACCCTGATGTGGCATTCACTGCCTGATGGGAATGCCGAATGAACCTCTGACTCCAAGTTACTTGATCTAAAATTTAAAAAGTATAATGACGTTTCTACAGGAATAGTATAGACACTATTAGTTTTGCTTTACTTCTAAGAAAATACTTCCCAAGTTCTATTTCAGCGTGCCTTTATGTCAGTGTGAATACTCTTATTTCAGTGTGACCTGTAGGAAAAAGCAGCTGAGAAAGACAAGGACAGCAACCTACAGAGGCTACATTTGTATAGGAGGGGTTTATTTACTTATTTATTTCAGTCTTCAGTTTCCACAGCTGTTTTCTCAGTTTCTGGAGGAAACCGTTATGAAAGCTCATCCCCACCACATGCTGAGATGGTCTTAATACATGAACTTCAAATTCACGTAGGAGGTACTGCTGAATTCTAGGGCTCATTTATCTAAATCAATACTAGACTTCTCCCACTTCCCTTTTGACATAGATTTCATACTGATAGCTGTCCACCTGGTTCAAAGGGCTTAGTATATGCCTTTTAGTACGTACTATATGTCTCAGTATAGCAAATGGGCTGCAGTAGGCATCCAGGCAGTATGTTCCTACCATCCAAAAGCAAACTGGTATACTGTATAGGCCTGAAGTCACACATAAAATAGTCACACACTCATCCTCGTACAAAAACAGTCCTTTGGTTGTTCTTTGGATCGTTTGGTCTTTGGATGCTGACTTGCTTGCCAACTTAAGATTCACTACAGAAAACAAAAAAAAACCCGCTCTGTATCAGGCAGGATCTCTTTTATTTGTAAAATTCTCCAACATTACATTGCTAAATTCCCATAGTCTATAACACAATACAATGCTGCCATATTATCTTAACTAGCAAGCAAGATCCCAGAAGTGGCTGAAGGTTCAGACATGCTTTCTTGATACAGGTCTTCAAGGATACATACAAGGAATGAAGAGAACCTCTCTAAATGGTCAAATCAATACCAAAGGCCAGCAAAACAACCCACACAGGAGGGGAGCAACGTTTTCGTGATTTCCATTCTTCACTGCTTAGGATGCTCAGCTGCTCCTCACTATGCAGCCTGGTGTGGGATCATATTCTGAAACATCAAATTGAACGCATGGTATATACTGCTTCACATTTTGCAACCTTGAGTGGGATTTTAACACTAGAGTTTCGCTCTTCTTGATCTGAAGCATATCCCACTTCTCCATTTCTCAAAGGCTGATACAATATCCAGCTTTGCCTCTTGGGCAAGAAAACATGTTTCTTGTAATGGCTCCTACCTCAGAGTCCGTGCTCAAAAAGTTATCTTTCTGTTCTGCCCAGTAATTTACCCAATTTACCAGCAATACTGAACCAAGCCAAATAAATTTCAGCAGAACTGTATCAGTCACAAAAAATGCTAATGTCAAGGACTGCAGTATTTCTGATGGGGCAATCCAACCTTTCCCCTCCTGGGCCTCCGGAGTAGAAATCTGTGGTAAAATATTCAGTCTTATGCAAGTTCCCTGGCTGACCCAGTTCCACATCCAGGCAGACGATTTCTATGGCCTATCCAATTCACAGATTTATTTCCCAAGTTGAGTTTTGTGGAGGTTTGTTGTTGTTGTTCCTGAAATCCTGCTTGCTAAATTTGCTAAGAGAAATGCAAAAGTTCTCCACTTTCAAGCCAGCAGCCATGCTAGTTGTTTATGAGAATGCCACTTCACAGAAGTAGCACTGTGAATAAAATTGCTATATACCACTGTTTCAGGCCTTCCTCCAGCCTTTGGGTGAATTTTTCAAGGGGTTTGTTTACCATCAAAGAAAATTCTACGTACAGCACTTGCAAGCTTGTCTCCCTAGAAAGCAGATGCTCCACCAACTACTACAATTTTCCCTTTTGACTCAGATGATCTGTTTTCAAGGGTTTGCAATATCCTCCAGTGAGGTAGAGAAATTCAATGTCACATATCTCACGTGCCCTGCTGTGCATTTCCACAGTCCTGTTTCCCTGAACATAGCAGGAGTCAAAGTACAAGGAGTGAGCTTCTTTGCTTACAGTTCCAGGCTTCTTTCCAGCCACTACTTCCAACCCCAAGCTGTCCCTCCGGGGAACACTGTGAGCACCATTCACATCATTCTGTGTTTCTGCTGCCTTTCTGCCATCTGCAAACAGTTTCAATTAAATCAACTCATTGTTTGACTGTGTGTTATCAGCAATGTTTGTTATCAGATCCTTAGAAACCATATGGAGCATTGAAACCCCCACTTTTATTAGCTAGGTTTCAACCACGCTAAAATACTGGGTTTCATTGTTCCCTGATTTAGATTAAAGGAAGATACTTATCCCACTCACCATCTTCTACAGGAGGAGTGATTTGTACCAATCATCAAGCAGTTGCTTGGACAAATATACTGTAATATTACATGTTTTCATAAACAGGTACAAGAAGATCATTTTGAAGAACTCTGATAGCTTATAATAGCCTACTAATAAATGCAAATGAGAGTTGAGAGTGTGTTGGGCGGGGGGGGGGGGAGAGGGATGTTTTGCAACTTTGGTAATTTCACTGGTTCCTATGGAAATATTCTCTATTTACAATGCCAAACCTAGATCAGAATCAGGTCAAATATGCAGTAATGGAACTACAGTTATGGTAAAGATGTAACAGATGCAAAATAGGAACTATCCAAAATACTAAAAAAAAAAACAATTTCACATACAAGGCATTTACCAAGCAAGCCTACAGGATAGCAGCAGCAAAAATGCAATTGGTGAGTGACATTTTCTTGATCGAGAATGTATTACTTTTTTTAGCTCCTGTTAAAAGGAGTGAAACTATGGAACTGAACTCTACAGGAGTTCCTATGTTGCAGGAAAAACATGATTCTAAATGCCCAAACTTACTTCAAAAGTTCGAGGGATAAAGCACTCCTATGACCAAAGTTTTTGCAACTAATGCTTTCTCCAGTAAAAAAAAAGATGATGGTCTAAAAGGAAGGAACGACAAAAATCAGGGAGGTTAAGAGAAATTACTGTACGTTTTACAGCTATGTGGAGCATATTCAATAGTTTCTCCCAATGGTGGTACAATTTAAGCAGCTCACACTGCTTATTCTATTCTCTCCTCCGTGACCATCCCCTCATTGTGGCTGCACAGCCATGTGTCTGGCCATGTGATAAACTGGAACAGGGAACTGATCCTTAATCAAAAGTATCCCAAGGAAAAAAAATGAATTAGTTTCCTAATCCAGTTCATTGCACAGTACCACATACAGCTGTGCAGGCACAGAGGGATGGTTACTGAAGCAGGAACAAGAGATAGCAGCCTGGAGCAGAACAAAAGAGCTGCTTATGCTGACACGGCTTCAGGAAGAAATGCACAAACTATACCTATGAGCCCATCCAGACCGGGAAAGCTACTTGTTTCACAGAGTGTAGTGGATGCATTTTAATGAGTAACAATGAAATAGTGTAAACATTCGCTTTACATAATCAGAAAGCTGACTTAATTTATTGTGTGTGGATAAAAATGCAACATCAACAGTATTTTACTGCAAATTCTGCTCTTTTTGCATCTGGCTCATTGAACTAAGTGCAACCCATCTGTTACCACATAGGACAGAAAAACAGTCAAATAGAAAAAAACCCTCTTATTTAATACAAATCCAAAATTATTTGCTTAGACAACTAATGAAGTGGAGTATATAGGCAATTAAACACCACAGAAGGCTTTACAGAGTACTACAAAATTGCAGGAAGGTTTATGAAAGTTTATATCTGGGACAATTAGAAATAAAAAATGGGGTTATTAAATCTGATGTTGAAACTAGTTGCCTCAGAATAAGGCATATGCATGTAATAAATTTAAATGGTCTAATAAAATATTTCTAATAGTTGGACATTGCATGGGAGACTGCAAACAATTCTGGACTGGATACCCAGAAGCAGTGTCCCACTAAGGAATAAATGTTGAAACAATTACAACAGATTTCCTTCATTTAGGCAAAGTACGTTACAGGGCTGATTTTTCCCTCTCAGACAGTTTCTTCTCTGTACTATGCAAAAATCAGACAGTGAATACCTCACTGCTGTAAGACAGTCATTCTACCAGAACACCTCATAGCAAATGATAACTTGCTACCACATGGTATTTTTCAGTATCAGGCTCTACCACCATGATGAAAGTTGCATTTTCATGGGACAAATGAGAAGGTTTCTCCAAATGACATATGAACATCTATTTTTTAGCTCCTGAAAACTTCTCATTGTCTTAAAAATCTAAAGGAGTCTCAGCAATAGTTGCTTGATGCAATTCCCACAAAAAGATTATACAATTTCAGAGGTTGGACATTCAGAAGAGAGCAGGGGAAACTAAACAGAGGTGGAGAAATGAACAAAAAGCAAGACTGGTAGGAAACTCATATATGAAAATCATATTGCAATTGGCAGAGCTACAATAAAACTAAGCTCTAAAATCCAAATGTATTATTTTGGGGAGTATGTGTGTGTTTGGGGAGGGCAATGGAAGATCACAAATTAGTCTTCATGATGATCTTGGCCTAAAACATCCATGAACTCAAGCTCTGATGTGACTGTCATGCACTTCAGCAAAATAAAATTATTATTACTATTATTATTATTATTATTGTTGCTAAACAGGCAAGCAATATCTCACTCTAACGCTGTATTGCTTTTAGTTTAAAAAGATAATAAAATATACTTGACAAAGAAAGAAGCAGAGAACACATTAATTGTGAAGTCACAACACTTTCCATATGGGAAAACATATTTATGAACAACTCATTCCTGCAGAAGTATGCATTTAAATAATTTTGGTGTCCACTGTGGGATTGTTCTAACCTATTTATTTTATTGTCAAGTAAATTTCTGCTAGCAAGTCAGCAAAAGTAAAACCAAAGACTACAAAGTACGCTCTTCTTCCTAATGTTCTGAGAATACGTAAACAAGCCAGCACTGAATGTTTTACTTACATCGCATGTTTAGTTTTCATGCAAGCCAGAGAATGATGCAGACCTGATATGGCTCATAACTTTAGTTCTATGCACCACAAGAATTTATGCAAAATGCATAAAATGCAAAAGGCATAAAATGCAAAAAAAGCCTTAAGTTCTCAGGTGATCTGGGTTCTACCACATGCCTTAAACAAGGTATTGATGTTCACTTGCTCCCATTCAAACTCTCGGGAGCAAACACCATGTGAATCACCATTGCTTCCCTATGCAGCATCTCATCTTCAGCCACCACTGCTATAGAAAACAAACTACCACAGAGAACCTCATAATATTCTTTTTTGCCACATAAGTGGCAACTAAATAAGATTAATGTGCTGAAATCCCACTCAGTTGTTCAGACCACAAGAAGAGTCTGACTAGATCTGCTAGATTTGGTTTCAAGCGTTTGGATACTGGAATACAATAAGGATGCTGACTTTACTTTCTGCCAGGTATTCAGATCTTTCACATAAGTGGACAATGACAAGAATCCATTTGGCTCTGGACAAGAACGCAGAAAAATACAAATACTGGGAGAAGGCAGTTATGGACCTTAGGAAAAATACTTCACCTCCTTAAGTCTATTTCCAAAGATGTTTTTAGCTCCAGCGTGGTCAGGGTATGGGGCTGTAGGCATAGTTTGTTTGTTTACACCAGCACAAATCTCTACAGACCATCAAGTTACTCCACACAAACTGATGTAAACATGAAGCGTAGCAGTCTCCACTGAAAAATAAGTTGGGAAATGGGAAAGACAGCACTGTGAGAACACGAGGAACAGCAACTCACTTTTGAGGCTTCCTTAGGAGTCAATGTACTTTATGAAGTAAATTGAAAAGATATTTTAATCTTTATTCATAGTAACTATGTGGGCCAATTCAGAATGGGGCACAGAATTAAACTAACAGAAAGCATAAGATACACTTCAAGGAATGGAAAGGACAGGTACGCAGGTCACCTTAAAACAGTGAAAACCCAAAGCAGGCCTACTGGATACAATAGTGAAGTCTCCTCATAGACGGTATTTTAAGAAGTACTATTTTCAACTTCTCTGGACTTTTCCATCTGACAGTGAATATTATAATGGCAAATTTTATAGTATTTCTAATCAAGCACTGTGTACTTCTTTGTAATTCATATCACTGAATTTTATATTGGATCTTTTTATTGATCTAGTTCTAGATAACTGCCATTTTTATCTTATTAGTTCGTCAGCATAGCTTACCTAGTGCATACTCATGCCTTACTGAAAAATAATTTTTTGAAATACGAATTCATAGATGTAAGAGGCACCTTCTACAAACAGGCCTGAAGGAAGCCCCCAGCTTGGGACTTCCCTCTTCACACAGGAGGAGACCTTGTTACACCTGCAGAATGGCCCCTCCTGGAGTCTATGTAAAGAAAGAGGGTGGATGCAGTTTGGTAAGCAGTGCATAGGTGTAACGCATCCAGATTTTCTAAAAACGTATTGCTGAGGAAAAATAACAGCAGAACATATAAATTACCATGTACCTATTATTGCAAAAAAGTTTAAGAATTTTTGCTGGCCTTCAATTTCCACACAACAAAACTGATGTTTCATGATACATACTTCTTCAGTACTACCCTTAAAAGTTCTCCCTCTCTTTGAATCCTTACAGAAGAGCAAAGCAATTAAATTCTGCTACTGACTGCACTCAAATACTTACTGTTAACTTTAAACCCTAAAACAGGTTAGACTATCGTTACAAGAATCAAAAATACAGCCTAGTCATCTAAATTACTGCTTCTAAAAAGCACGCTGAATCACGTCAGTGTACCTTTGAAAAGAATCACACACTCATGCTAATTCTTCATTTCCACAAGCTTTTTCACCTAATTCACAGTGCTGAAAGTATTTAATGGCAAGTCACATCCCATTGTTTTCTCTCAATTGCATGATAGTCCAAAAACATTCAAGGGAGAATAAAATCCATATTACACCAAATCACTCATAAACACTGAATTCAGAGGAATTAATTTAAGTCCTCATGGGAGTAATCAGATATCTTAATGATATCCAAATGTTACATTTTCCTTAACTAATATGGAGATGTTTCTCAATCTAAGGAAACTGAGAACCAGACAATAAATAATCCCTTCCAAACTCCATTTCAATTATTATTTATGCCATAACCACAATGCGCATGGTACTGCACAAACAAAATAAAATAAACACAATCGCTTTCCCATCTTGTCAAACAGTGTGCAATCAAACTCCAGACAAAGAACTAACTAACCTCAAGCAAAATGAGGAAGGACCAGGGGTTAGCTACATGAATTCACACAGCTATAGAACAGGTTATCCACATCGTTCACATTTTCACAGAAAAGGAAATGAAGATTAGATTGCATTGAATCCAGCTCCCTCCCCCAAAAGAGAGTCATGTAAAGAAGAGTGTTCTTTAAAGCAAAAATAGATTTATTCCATACATTTCTCAAAAAGATCACTTTATTCTGGAAACCAAAAAGCACAGATGAAGTGAATATTGTATATTAAACACAGAAGACGGTAGTAAAGTCTGGCAAAATCACTTGGTACAGTTTGCCTTTTCCTTCAGTCCAGTCTCAACTGACAAATGATTCCTAGTTAAGTTCCCTGCAAAAGATCTATGAGGAAAATTTATTTATTTGGATTTTGTCAGTTGACACCTTTCTACACTTTGTGACCTTTCTACAGCAGATAAACTGCTGCTTGCCAAAATTCTAGTAACTGGTACAGCTGGATGAATCTAATCAAGTACCATCCCTTTCTGGTATTACATCTGACAAAATTATTTTCAGAAATGAGGTAATTTAGTGAGAACAGCCATGCAAGACTTCTAAAAGCTGATGTTACCATCACAGAGACAAAACCACCCTGCCAGTAGTGATGCAGGGGACTACAGTGTAACACTGAATCACCAACACTGACTCTGCCTATTCTGATTACTTATCAGAAACAGCAGCTGTTGTGTGCACTCCGCTGCATTTCTGATGAGTTGTCATAGGGAACTGAGGGCACCAAACATCATCTTTCTCTAGCAACTGCATGGACGTCTTTACGGGTCACCTACATTAACGACTGGGTGTGGCAGGAAAAGGTAATTGAAAAAGTGAAGAAGAACCGGAGTCTGTGAACAAGCATCACAATAATGTGATTGTTTATATATGATTGTTTCCTCCATTTTTCTCCTGTGTGGCTAGTTTACTTCTTGTCAGATTCATGCAGCCATTCAGAGACTAATAAGAGATTCTACCCTTCCAAAATAAGTTTTGGAGAAGTCATCCTATGACCCAGATTCTTATGTAAACTAGCATGACTAACGTCATGCTGCGTGTAGAATCCATAACCGAAACTAGAGTAGCTAGCTGTTAGAAGAGCTGCAATGTCCTTCCCGGTGCTATTCCGTACCATTCAAAATATGAGTTCATTGCTGTCTGGGCTACGTTTTGAGAGGCTAGATCTTCCTTCAGGATTCTATTAACTTTATGATATGGAGGTATACTTTATTTGTGAGGGCCTCTGTCATTAAGTTTAACCATACTAATATTCTACTCTAGTTTGACACCTAGTTCTTTGTAACATATGTTGCGTGTGTGTGTACATATATACACAATCATCATACATATATTGGAGACTATGCAGTCTAGGATAGAATCTTAATGGCCACAGGAAATAAAGCATAGATATGAAAATTTATGTACGCTATTACAGTAGCACCTCTCCCCTAGTTACATTCAGTAAACACAGACCCAACACCAGCCATTAGACTATCAACTTTTTAGACTGTCACAACCTGCCCGCCCTCATTTCTATGGGGGTTCATGGTCAAGTGAGACTGATGGAACTAAAGGATATCCGTGTACAAAGTTGCTGTAGATCGTATCTCGACATTAAGAGATCTGCAACAATCATCTCACAAGCAGAATGCTTTATTCAAGGTAATGGTGCATTTCTTCTCCAGCTGTGTAGAACAAGATGTCCTGAGCTAACTGCTCATACTATGGTCAAGCACATGCAATACCTTTTCCCATCAATATCCTACATACATTCAGAAATCTCTCATTCCACACATATGCAATCCTGTGCAGGAACTTGTGAAGACAATGACAACATTCAGTGCATTTCTAAATGATCATCTTCCCCTTGGAGTACATCCACTCAGATAAATTATGATTTTGAGATCAGGCAAGATAATATTGCGGCTCTTGGATGACTGTCAGCAATGACTAAACTTAGGAATCCCAGAAGCCACTTTTACTAGTAACCTTTATAACTCTCACTGGAGTTGTAGTGGCAGATCACTTATACAAATGCTTTTCCCAGCAGAGAGGAGGACATGTTTATCATTTTCTGAAAGCTCAACTGTTCGCTTCCAACAGCCCTGTCACTTGACTTACCAATACTAAATTGTTTAGCTACTAAACCAGTGGAATGAGGATGATTCTTACCCCAACTGGACAATGCACAGAAGAATCAACGAGACTGAGGATCAGAATTGTATCGTGACACTGAGGGATCAAAGGTGGTGTGATAAATGGCAAAGGTGTCATGAAGGTGGGCACTTTCAGATACATGAAAACTTTTAGACACAGAAACATGACTCCAAGTATTTTTATATACTTTTTAATAATTTCAGCAGCATATAAAATAATTTTTAATATCTTAGTATGTAAAACGCTAATGTGAATACATAAAGTTCTGCTTTAAAGTCACAAACATGCATACAAATGGCATTGCAAACTATTTTCTACATCTTTGGCTATATGGCATTAATAGATCACTACCTGCCTGGGAAGTACCTGAGGCAAGAAGGGAAAAGAAATAGCAGAAAATTTCTCATTCTAGTATCAAAAATGAACAATAAGTCAAAGACAGGACTGGTAGCCTACAATGCATGCTATATTTTACGTTAATGCCCTACCTAATATTGCCTACGTAAAAGAAAAATTCCCTAAAGGGTTCTACCCTGAAGTATGTCATCCTATGAGCTGGGGAGAATTCTGGTTAAAAACAGGACAGCAGGCAAACCAGTAAAGCATGCCATGTTTTGTTGGGGGGGTGGGGTCATATGATACCTGTATCATGATGGACAGATGCCAAAATACCTATAGAAGCAACACAGGTGAAGATGATCAAAAGGTATATGAGAAAAGCTGAGAGAACTTTATGATCTTATAACCTCTATGACAACTTAGGGAATGAGATTTAGCTTAAGCTCTTTTTTGATCATTTGCAGTCTTTCCCCTTCATTCACCTCTGTCTTAAACATAAAGTCCACTGCAAAATGAACAAAAATCTGCCAAGGCACAAAAGGGGGAACTAAATCTTCACAGCACCTTTCAATACATCTCATTTTGCAATGAATGCATGTCACAACTTTTCTCAGTTCTCTGCAGCGCATGCAAGCTGAAAGGTAGAAGCAATGTGCATTTTCAAGCAAGCCAAAGACCACATTGACTTAAACTGATGTGTGTTTTTTTCCCACAGTTGCAGAGTTAATCTCTGTCCCACTTCTGGTCCCTACACTTGTAAAATTGTTTCACGTCTTTTCACTTAAGACACATGGGTTTTTTCCAATTATCTCCACCTAGAGGAATTCTAAGCTGCTGGATCCTTGTATCCAACATACTTACCCAGGAGTTCTGTCTGGTTTTAGTCACTGTAACAGCCATCTGCAAACACTGATTTACAAACAGAAGCCTCCTCCTTCAAAATACATTGTTGCCAAAACACTTAGAAAGTGAAAAGTAAGTTTTTAAAAAGTTTTTAAATTATTTTTCTCCTTTTATCTTACCCGTCTTTTTGTACTCACTGCCCCTTATTATGCCAACATATTCATAAGCAAATATTTCCATAAAGCAGCTAATAAATGGCATCAATAACACATTGACTCCAAATTCATTGTCAGCCTTAAGTACCTTGTTAACTAGAACCTTAAGCTTAAAAAAAGTTAGAATTATATACAGACAGGCTGAAAATATGCTAAATACATGAATTTATTAAGAAAGTTGAAACTGGTTTTGATTTAATCCAGAAGCGTGTACAAAGCTAGAAGCTTATATTCATGCATCTTATCAAGTACATTTTTACTGAGGTCAAAAACCTTGGTCAGACCATTTATGCATGCACACACTAGCCAACATACTGAGCTTTGCGATCAAAACTTCATTGCATTAAAACTTCACAAAGTGCCAATCTTCATCCAAGTCTGAAGAATCAAAAGTTGTATTTTAGTAACATCAGTTAGACAGACGATTACTCCAAGCATGGATAATCTTCCTTGCAACATGTGGCAAAAGACTAAAAATGTATGTCATTCATACAAAAAGTCACTGTACCTTGAAAAGACATCACTACGGCTACTTATGTCTCTGTGGGGGTTGTTTTATTCCTGTCCCAATTTGTATCAGAGCCCAGCGGGGTTTAGAAGAATTGTGTAGACAGGGATAGTGTCAAATGGAATCAACTGTGGCAATGGACATCTGCTTACAGGAGTAGGGCAGGCACCATGTCTTTTTCTGTCTGACTATATAGTACGTTATAGATGTCAATGAAAACAAGTTTACTTTCTGTATAGGCCTTATGCCTATTTTTACTGTCAATCTTAATGTTTTAATGCGATTAGGTAACACAAACCAGAACTCAAAACATTTTCCACACTGTGTAATCCAAATTCTAATCCAAGATCCACTGTGTACTGAATCTGCACAGTGTCTATGAACTTTTCATAGAATTTGTTTTGTCTTTCTAACATAAACAAAATACCATCAGCTTGTTTCAATATATACAAGTTCTATATGCCATGATCCCTTGTCTTACATTCCCCATCTCTGAAACATCTGAATGCCTCTCAATGTGTTTGTTTTGCTTTTAATTAGGAAAAATACAAAGAGAAATGTGTTTAAAAGCTTTCAAAATAAATACATGTTAGGTATTAATACACTTGAAGCAGAGGGTGGGCTTGAAGGATTTCCTTTCACAGCTTGGGCCAAGCTTCAGGAAACTTCTATCCCTTTCACAGGTAAATTACTTTTGCTGGAATGATGTGTTAAGCACCGGCATAACAATCAGCAGAAACTACACTCACTATCAGAACCAAGTGGTGTGATATCCCCCACTCCCACAAAACTAATGTAGTTCAGCCAAATTAATGGAGTTCACCCAGACGCAAGACTTGCATCAGATCCACAACACTCTATCATCCAAATGTTATCACAAATCTCAAGTGATAACCAATATTTTAAAATGAAGGATTTTGTTCTACTGCTTCAGAGATGTTAAATTTTAAATACTATTTTATTGAACTAGCTTTCTCCAGCTGCCAGTAGCATTACATGTTGGATGACATATACTTCAAACACATTGCTATATTTAAACATGCAAAGTTGGCAGAAGGGAAGAATCTTACGTTTCCTAAACTTGCTTTACAACAGTTAGGGACCTCCACCCACTTCATGCTCTCCACTGAAGCGCAATTTCCCCAGCTTCTCAAAACGCACTAAAGAACTGAGGTTGCGTTGCAATTGTATGCTTTGATTCAGTAAAAACTTGCGCGGGTAGCACCTCCAGGTAAAGACAGTGCTTGAACGAGCTTGTCGGAAACCAGGGAGGCCAATTTCACCCATCCACGCCTCCAAACCTTTAAAGTAGCAGCAGATGCTACCCCAGGACCACCTCTCGCCCAGCAGCCTTCAGGTGCGCCTCTCCCCTTCTGCCCGGCACCCACTCGTGCCTCTGCCCGCGGGCGACAGCCCCCCCCCACCCCTTCCCCGGCTGCAGCAGCCGAGCGCTGGCGGGGACGGCGACCAGAGGCAGCAGGTAAAAGCCAGCGCCGTTTCCCCCACGGCGGACTTCAAAAAGCAGCAGAAAAGCCGTTGGCCTCCCTCCCCGCGCAAGCCGCCTGGCACTAAGAATAACTCCTCGGAGCTCCCCTTGGAGGCGGGGGGTCAGAGCCCCTCCAATCGCACACCGGGGCCTCTCGCCTGGTTCGGACGTGGGGGAGAGGTTCGGACGCCCCCACGCCCGAACCAGGCGAGAGGCCCCGGCAGCGGCGCTTCCCCCAACCCCTCGCCCACCCGGTCCCGAGGAAGGGAAAGGCGGGAGAAGGGCGCCACTTACGGGGCCCGTGCGCGGCTCCCTGCGGCGGCGGCGGGTCGGGCGGTGCGGAGGCAGCGGCGGGTCTCTCTCAGCTGCGAAAGCCGGGGCGCTCCTCCCCTCAGGAAGCCCCCATGCCCGGCCTTCCCACACGTGCGGAGCCAGCTAACCCCACCCCGCCTCGCCGACCCCCTTCCCGCCCTCCCCTCTTCTCCTCCCCTCAGGAGCCAAGCCACCCCCCCTCAGCTGAGCGATGCAATGGCGCAGTGGGGAGATGGGGGCCTTCTCTGAAAGGTCGGGCAGTGTTTCCCGCCGTGTCCCTCGGGGAAGGGAGGCCGGGCAGCCCCGACCCTGCGGCTGGGGCCGGTGCCCGCCTCAGAGCCGCTACAGACCTCCCTCCCCCCGGCCGTTACAGAACCCCCTGCACCTCCTAACGGTCGAGGAGCGACCGTTAAAGTCCCATCCGCGATTCTCTCCCATTTCTCATTACCAGCAATCACCGTGGTTTTCTAACCTAGTTTTGCCCCGAGTGCTTTGAAGTTCTGCGTGTGAACAGCACCTGCGGGAGCGTTCATGATCCACCCTCAGAAACCATTTTCCACACAGTTTTAGACGGGTGAGCGTGTGGGCAGATGCCTTCCCTGGCCTTGGGTTAGGAGAAAGGAGGAACGGCCAGTCTGGTGTTGGCCGCCTTCAAAATGCCCTTTACCACTTGCTGGATGTATTTTCCAGGGCAGCTTTCAGGAGCGTGTGGTGGGGCTGCGTGTCACGCACCGCTCCATGTGGGATTTCGTGGCGAAGCTCCAGGGAGTGGTGGGAACGAAGGAGACAGAGCCGCTGCGGCTGTCCTAGCAGATAGCGCTTCGGAAGTTGCTTTTGGGATACATCATAGGCAAAATTTGGCGGAGACCAGCAAAAAGTGCCACAGGATGGGATATAGCACCAGACCATCACATGTATGATGCTGCTTCTTTTCATTCCGGTGTTGTCAATCAGCTTAATAAATTGCCTCTTCCTATGAGCCTTGTCATATTTGTTTGAGATGCCTGGGACTTGGTAGATCTATCTGTTCACAGGTTGGAGAGTTTTTGTGCCTCCCTCTCCTTCAGCCTAAATAATTCAAATCGTTCCCTTGGGCCAGATATCTTAAAAAAATCATTTTAGGGCTAAGAATAGTCTTAGGCTAAGAATAGCTAATGCTAAGAATAACTAACATTAAGAATAGCCGGAATAAATCTCAACAATCATCATCTCTTTCTCCCTGCATATATTCTACTTGCATAAGTCCTTTCCTTTCAACACTATAATACAAATACATCAAATCATTGGGAATACCTTTTAAAATTTTGGCTGTGGATCTGCTCGTCTCTTTTCTGTGACATTCTGTCACCATATATGGTGTGTATGTGCATATATATGTGCATACATACATTATATATACATATACACACATACATGCATCCCTACTCTAGGCTTTAAGAAAACAGAGGTTGTTCCATGAACACCAGAACTAATGATACAGCTGACTTGTGGAAAAAAGTCTTCACTGTCTTTGAGGTTTTTTTGTGACATCTTTAAACCTAACTCTTTTGCTTAGATCACAACTTTCCAACAAATTTTTTATCATGACACCCAAACCCTGTGCTATCAGTGGATCACATATAACTAACATTTCACTGCTCGGGTAAACTCTTATGCAAATTTCTATGAACAGGCCTTCAAATTTGCTTCAGATAATATTTGAAAAAGGCCAGCAATGACATTTCATCGCCAACTATCCTCAGTTCAAGCTAGTTACTTAGCTAACATTTCACAAAAAATAAAGCTAACATATCTCCATAAAGATTTTATACGAGCCCTACAGTGCTTCTACCTGCTCCACATCCATATGATTTCCTGAAGAGACTAATGCCACGTTCTGTCAAGGATGCAGGCAAAGCCTGTGAAGGTCTAGACCATTTTCAGCACCCCTAGATCTCTACTTTTTTTTTCTGTAGAGGACTTACAGATTGAATATATTCCCTTCTGTTTCATTTTTTGGATCTAAATGTCATTTGCTCTTTGGGCAAGGAGTTGTCTGTCTTAAATATAGTTCTTTCCACAACGAATAACAATATTCCTTACAGTTAAAAAATTAATACTTAATAGAATCATAGAATCATTAAGGTTGGAAGAGACCTCTAAGATCGAGTCCAACCGTCAACCCAACACCACCATGCCCACTAAAGCATGTCCCTAAGCACCACATCTACACGTCTTTTAAATACCTCCAGGGATGGGGACTCAACCATCTTCCCTGGGCAGCCTGTTCCAATGTTTCACCACTCTTTCAGTAAAGACATTTTTCCTCACATCCAATCTAAACCTCCCCTGGCGCAACTTGAGGCCATTTCCTCTCGTGCTATCACTAGTTACTTGGGAGAAGAGACCGACACCCACCTCGCTACAACCTCCTTTCAGGGAGTTGTAGAGAGCGATAAGGTCTCCCCTCAGCCTCCTTTTCTCCAGGCTAAACAACCCCAGTTCCCTCAGCCGCTCCTCATAAGACTTGTTCTCCAGACCCCTCACCAGCCTCGTTGCCCTTCTCTGGACATGCTCCAGCACCTCAACGTCCTTCTTGTAGTGAGGGGCCCAAAACTGAACACAGTATTTGAGGTGCGGCCTCACCAGTGCCGAGTACAGGGGCACAATCACTTCCCTACTCCTGCTGGCCACACTATTGCTGATACAGGCCAGGATGCCATTGGCCTTCTTGGCCGCCTGGGCACATGGCCGGCTCATGTTCAGCCGGCTGTCAACCAACACCCCCAGGTCCTTTTCTGCCAGGCAGATTTCCAGCCACTCTTCCCCAAGCCTGTAGCGCTGCATGGGGTTGTTGTGGCCAAAGTGCAGGACCCGGCACTTGGCCTTGTTGAACCTCATACAGTTGGCCTCGGCCCATCGATCCAGCCTGTCCAGGTCCCTTTGCAGAGCCTTCCTACCCTCGAGCAGATCAACACTCCTGCCCAACTTGGTGTCGTCTGCAAACTTACTGAGGGTTCTCTCGATCCCCTCATCCAGATCATTGATAAAGATATTGAACAAGACTGGCCCCAAAACTGAGCCCTGGGGAACACCGCTCGTGACCGGCCGCCAACTGGATGTAACTCCATTCACCACAACTCTCTGGGCCCGGCTGTCCAGCCAGTTTTTGACCCAGCGCAGAGTACACCTGTCTAAGCCGTGAGCCACCAGCTTCTCTAGGAGAATGCTGTGGGAGACGGTGTCAAAGGCCTTACTGAAGTCCAGGTAGACCACATCCACAGCCTTTCCCTCATCCACTAGGCGGGTCACCTGGTCATCGAAGGAGATCAGGTTGGTCAAGCAGGACCTGCCTCTCATGAACCCCTGCTGGCTAGGCCGGATCCCCTGGTTGTCCCGCTCATGCCTTGTGAGCGCCCTCAAGATGAACCGCTCCATAATCTTCCCTGGCACCGAGGTCAGGCTGACAGGCCTGTAGTTCCCCGGATCCTCCTTCCGGCCCTTCTTGTAGATGGGTGTCACATTGGCAAGCCTCCAGTCGTCCGGGACCTCCCCCGTTAACCAGGACTGCTGATAAATGATGGAGACCGGCTTGGCGAGCATCTCCGCCAGCTCCCTCAGCACTCTCGGGTGGATCCCATCCGGCCCCATAGACTTGTGAGCATCCAGGTGGCGTAGCAGGTCGTTGACTGCTTCCTCTTGGATTATGGGGGGTTCATCCTGCTCGCCGTCCCTGTCTTCCAGCTCGGGGGGCCGAGTACCCTGAGGATAACTGGTCTGCCTGTTAAAGACTGAGGCAAAGAAGGCATTGAGTACCTCAGCCTTTTCCTCATCCTCGGTGACAATGTTACCCCCCGCATCCAATAAAGGGTGGAGATTCTCCTTGGCTCTCTTCTTGTCATTAATATAGTTGTAAAAACTTTTTTTGTTGTCTTTAACGACAGCGGCCAGATTGCGTTCTAGCTGGGCTTTTGCCTTTCTCATTTCTTCTCTGCACGACCTAACGAGATCCCTGTACTCTTCTTGAGTCGCCTGCCCCTTCTTCCACAAGCGGTAAACTCTCCTTTTTTTCCTGAGTCCCAGCAAGAGCTCCCCGTTCAGCCAGGCCGGTCGTCTTCCCCACCCGTTCTTCTTACGGCGTACGGGGACAGCCTGCTCCTGTGCCTTTAAGACTTCCTTGTTGAAGATCATCCAGCCTTCCTGGACCCCTTTGCCCTTCAGGACTGTCTCCCAAGGGACTCTCTCAACCAGCATCCTGAACAGGCCAAAGTCCGCCCTCCGGAAGTCCATGGTTGTGGTTTTGCTGGCCCCCCTCCTTACTTCACCAAGAATCAAGAATTCTACCATTTCATGGTCGCTAAGCCCAAGATGGCCTCCAACCACCACATCTCCCACCAGTCCTTCTCTGTTTGTAAACAGCAGGTCGAGCGAGGCACCTCCCCTGGTAGGCTCAGTTACCAGCTGTGTCAGGAAGTTGTCTTCCACACACTCCAGGAACCTCCTAGACTGCTTCCTCTCTGCTGTGTTGTATTTCCAGCAGAGGTCCAGGAAGTTGAAGTCCCCCACGAGAACAAGGGCTAGTGATTGAGAGACTTCTGCCAGCTGCTTGTAGAACACTTTATCGCCTCTTCATCCTGGTTGGGTGGTCTATAACAGACTCCCAGCAGGATATCTGCCTCGTTGGCCTTCCCCCTCATCCTTACCCATAAACACTCGACCGTATCATCATCACAATCGTTGAGCTCTAGACAATCGAAACACTCCCTAACATACAGGCCCACCCCATAAGTGTAGGTTTCAGCTATTAGACCAAAGGACTTGACTTTTCTCCTGTGAAGATTCCACCTGAAGTGGTTGTGTGCATGTGCGTGTCTTCCTCTGTCAATACTGCCTGTAAAGTGTGAATTTAAATATTTACATCCAGTATTAATGGGGTTTTGAAATGCTGCCACCTAAAACAGGAGAAATGGCCAGATATTCTCTCAGCCCTAATTATACTACGTTGCTCTGTTAACAACTGAAATGTCTTTCCCTGCTCTCTCAGTCACTGTGGTGGCTTTGAATGTTGACAGATCCATAACTGCTTTTATAAAAAACAGCAGACTGTCACAAGCCTCAGCAAGCATGTTTCTGGAAGGTCTGGTAGTCGTGCACAGCCGCAGCTTTCCTTTTCTTCAGTGGAAAGTCCTTTCCCGCTGACTGTACAGCCAAGGTAAAGTGCCCGCTTTGGAACAGTTCCCATTTTGGAGGGCTCAAACAGGTTGTCAGCCTTCATTTTATCGCTAGCCACTTGTAAATGTGTCAGTTCTGATTCAAATGTTTAGTATGCACTAATGTATCACGTAATTAAAGCAAATAGGAGTTATTCCAGTTTGCTAGTTTTGCAGCCTCACAGGGGATGCGTGTATCCTACAGTCAAATGTGCAACTGCAGCTCACAAACATACTCACAGTCCAGCTTCAAACCAGCTAGACCAGAAACTAATAGAGTCATGGAGTTCAGTGATGACTACAAACGTGCCCAAGAGTTTTTTGTTTATTTACCAAAGCTTCCTGGGCATGTTTAGAGTCAGCAATGAGCTCCATATCTCCATGACTGCAGGTAAACAAGCAAGAATTAGTCCAGGTGAATGAGATCCCTGCTGCCATCACTATGCTGTTAGATACTGCCTGGACTGCCATATGGAAATACTCAAAAGTACTTTTGTTGTCCTTTTTGAGACTAGGACATTGTATAGCTCCTTTCAAAAGTAGATCAAATTCCATCTTCAACCTGGCTAGGTTTTGCCTTTCTCCTTCTAGAGGGAAACTCTTTCAGAACCGCAGATCTGAAAGAAGCCAAGCTTCTATAACTCTGATTCAGCTCTCATACTGTGAGTCTCACTTCATATGATCATGCAGAGGGCCAATCTGACGAAATAAGAAGAGCAGAAACATACTTGGGGAGTGACTGTTTAGTGACATAGCACTACATAAGTGAACTTATGGCTCAGAGGAGTGAACAATTTTCTGTTTATCTGCAGAAGAGATAATATCTCTTCTGGAGATAATATCTCCAGAGTCATGGACCGTTCTTTTAAACACTCGTGTTGTGTTCCCATGCGGTTGGACTACTTTTACTTTTAAATTCTCAGTAGAATTTCTCATCTTCCCTTTTCTGGACATTTCAGGTATAGTAGGGAGTGTCATGAGCCTACTAAGAAATAGCTACATCATTAACATAAGCAGTACAGCGAAGATTTTTTTCGTGATGCACATCGATTATTCAGAGAAATTATGTTACTAATGGGAAGCCTATTCAACCAAAACATTGGCAGTCAGAAAGTTATTTGCTCTTGCCCTTGCCATGTGTGCAGGACAACAGTTTTGACTAAATGTTCTAGTCCGTATCAATAAATGATGTGTGTGATGCATAAAATCTTCTGAATACTATTGAAGGGTACTTTTAGAGTAACTGGATTTGTAAATACGAAAGTTGTGCTAAGTCCTCTATGTGTTTATACTACATTACATGTCAGAAGTCAGACGCTAAAATAATTAAGTGCAACAGAATAAGTTAGTCTCGCCAAATCTGTGATACAAAATTAGTTTTGTGAAATTTTCAGTTACCCTGCTTCTTATTGCTGCACTGTATGTGCTGTTACTGCATGAATATAAAATGACCATTCTTCATCCCATTCTTTAGCTAATAATAGCAATGAGATTGTTATCATATGTACAAAATAAAGGTAAAAAAAATAATGGCTCGCCCTCTTTTTTTCCCCACTCTTCAGTCTTCTGCTTGAGTGATGCAATAGAAATGTAGGACTGGGTTCTTATTCTGTAAATTATAGTCTTTTCCCCTGTTAACGTATTCCTTTCACCTTTCTGTTTTTCACTAGGTTGGGTTTTTTTAATTGTTTCTATTCTGAGTATTGATTGTCCTGTGGGATGTATTGACAGGAGGAAATGTTGAAGAGACAAGTATTAATATACTTAATGAACACATGTAGTAAACAAAGTCTTGAAGTTTAAACATGTAATTTTCCATTTAAACACTTAAAGTAGCCTTATTTTCCCAGTTTTCAATCTTAGTGTGTCAATCTGCTATTAAATGGATTTTACCAAATCAGATAACTAGATTGAAGTATGAAAAAATAATGGCCAGTCAGTGAGAATGAATAGAGTGGTCACCAATGTCTGTGGTGGTACAGGAAATGAACGTGGAGAAGAAATCCATCATATAGTGGAGGCCGTATGTGTAGAGATATCCCCCTCTTTTCCTCTGAATTTCAGACTGCTCTGTAGATTTTTGTGAGATTTTGAGAGTTGTGCCATATTAACAGGCATCAATACTACCAACTTCTACAATCTCATTGTAAGTCTTAAGACGCTTTTCTTCAACACCTTGAGTCTAAGTTTGGGAGAAAATCTCCTCTTGCATTGTAAAGAAAAACCTGGAAAACATGTATCTTGATACAAGTAAGGCTCAGAAAACAAGGCTCTGAAGATAAATAACATAAAATTTGACATTGAAAAGCCTGATGACTTTTAAACAATTATCCTGATTTTTGGAGTCTGACGTGCTTTTAGGTGCAGTTCATGATACTGATTGTAACTAATGTGTATAGCAGAATATAGGATATTAGCCCAGACTTATAGGTTGTTAATACATTATACAAAAAGGCTCAAAAAAACAGAGAGGTGGGATGGCAAAGAGGAAAAAGAGGAGGAAAGAATACCTTTCTCTAACCAACCCAATATTCCTAACAAAGGTATCACACCTTAAAAAATAAAGTTCGCTTACAGGTACTTAGCTATGGGGGTAGGTACATCAATTCTATTAATAATGTTTTCAGAGAAATTTTATCTGAAGGAAAGTATTTTGTGGAGCTTTTAATGTCCTTGTGAGCTGAGCTGCCTGGTGATTTGGGGGGAGTAGGTTAGGCTCTAGCCTCCTCCCCCTTCTCAACCTGGTTCATGGCAATGTTATTCATAGTCGGTGATTCTGTAAGGAATGCAAATGCCATAAAAATGAAGCCATTCTTCCTTGCAAACAGGTTAATACCCATCAGGTCATGACAGAATTACTTGGCAGAACAGAAGCTTCACGTTTTGGCTGCCTGGAATACATTTAGCCACTAGATAAATAAGAGCTTTTGTTATGCAGGACAGATTGTCCTTTAAACTTTTCAAATATGAACACAGAGTGAAAAAAGTTTGCAAAGGAAAAAAAAAGCCAAGAAGTATTTTTAATCTGTGTTAATAAATAAAACCCACTGTATTTTATTAGATTGAACAACAAAAGGACATTTAAATAAATCACAGAAAAGTAGTGTATCTCTGTAAATAATTCATTACCCATTTGCAGAAAAAAAAAGGTATGAAGACTTAAAAGTATGTTCACATGAACACTGGACAACAATTTTTATTCTTTCCAACAGTTTGGGGGTTTATTTTCTTTAGAGGTCTTGGCTATGTAGAGCCAGAAATGAATTATTGCTTTTCCATAACAGCAGGAAAAAAGTTCTGGCAGTACTTGATCTTCAGCTGCATAAAGCAGGCTTGCCATTTGAGACTTCAAGGGGGTGTACCAAGGGGAGTGTAAGGGGGAGTGGCAGGAGAGCTGCAATCACCTTCTGGTTTCCAGTGAACAACGTTGAGGTAACCAAGTACCTCTAGCAACCTATGGCAAGTCTCAGCTGTTGAGCAACTGAGGCCGTGTCAATGAAACTTCTAAAAGTAGAAGGCATACATGCCAAGAAACTTGCCCAGCCTCATCAGCAAAGAAAACATACTTTTTGTTACAGTTATCAGCAGGTTGCTTACATATTAACCACTGCTGTACAGTCTCCTGTACACAGATGCTGTTCACAGGCTCAACATATTCTCTTCTGGGGTCAGAATTTGCCTAAGTACTTAAGGTTTGATTAGCCATAATGAATCACATGAGTTGCCTCAGTAAGATATATTAGGCGACTTGCTGAAGCCGAACCAGACAACATGAGTTTTGGCACATTTAAAGAATGAAATGTGCCTTATGGGATTGTGAGGGTTGGCTTCTTTTCATCTCTTCTACTTTTCCACATGACCTGTGCATCAAAGTGACACCTTAATTTGTCTGAAAGAAGCGGAGGAGGTAATCTCTTAAATTAGGATGGGGTTGTGATTTTGTTTTTTCAGTCTTTCTAAGACATGAAATCGGTGCAAGTTTTTCAGTCTGATCTGTGTAGAGTGGCTTGTTGAGTTCAGAAATTGTATGCATTATTTATGCATATATGCATTATATGCAATACTGAGTGGAGTTCTGCACAAACGTAGCATCTGCCGATGAGATTTGTCTGGTACGGGGAGCAGAAAAAGAGAACAATAACATGTTCCAGCAGGAGTGAAATGTAAAGGCTTAAACTGGAACTCCGTTCTCAATATGGCCCTGCAAAAGTGATGCTGTGGGGTACCGTTATCGTTATCAGTTCTGCAAGCTCAGAATGGCTTCTGAACCATAAACTTTTCTTCCTTCCCAGCATCAACAGAGCCCATGGACTGTATGACTTAATGTCCTCAGACACTTAGCTGTCTTGAAGAGTCCCAACTTTCAGTTTAGAGGAGGAGAAAGTACCTTGCCTTTGATTTATAAAGAAAGCTCAGATAACCAGATACAGAAGCTTCCGGGATTCCTTAAAAAAAGTTCACACTTGAGAATGAACCTCTATGTAAAGATACTCAGGTTATCTTTTAACAAACAAGTCTTTGATTCTGGATTCTGGTAACTATTCATGTTACCAGGCTCTAGCCTTGTGTCACTGCTGTTAGATTTTTCCTGACATGCAAACTTGGATCTCTTAAAGTTTGGTCAGGCTCTTCTGCACTGCATGCCAATTGTGCAGTGTCAACACACTGTGAGAAACACGAGCTGCTCCACACGTTTCAGTCAGGTAGTTAGTTTTAATGCCAAAGGCAATTCTGTATCAGTGGCATTGGTCTTAATTAATTGTCTATTACTTTGACTTTCACCAGACGTTTTAGTTCTGCACAGTTTCACACTGTATCCTACCTACCAGAACCTCCAGCTTGCCTAAATCAGGTCCTGTGATTCAGCATGTCTCTGTCACTCAGAGAACTGAGCAAAATTTTTACAAAATCACTTTTCAGAGTAAAGCGATACTTTTAATCAGCTTTCCCAGGAAGATTCCACTGACCTTTGGGTTGCTGTGTAGTCCCCCACACAGCTATTCTTCCCCTTCTCTGTGGCCGAAGATGTGAGAGAAGAACTTCCCACAGGAAAAGGGTGGGAGAGAGCAGCCAGATGTGGAAGACTTAAACAGCCCTTCTGCCCTTGGAAAAGCAGGAGTATAAATATATACTGACACATTTTTAAGTTAAGCTCTGCCTAGCCTGGTGGGGAGGAAGTTGTCTGAATCATTCAGTCCCGGTTATACCACTGGGGAAACCATAATGTCAGCACACTCTGCTCCCTCTCCACACAACAGCAGCATTCATTAATTACTGAAATATTCCCTGAGGAAAATAATGTTTACAACTGGGGCTTGTAATTGACTACAGAGAAGCCACAGATTCTATGACTAGGTACACTGTGTATGTCTTTGCTTATCTGTGTTTGCATATGTATACTTTATATATAAGTATACATTATACATATATGTACTCTGAACCTGATGAAAGGAACAACATGTTTGCAGCTACTTTATGATGAGACAAACCTAAATTTTTAATTGGCAAGGAAGAATGCAACATGTTTTGGATATTGCACATAATTTCTCTTCATATTTTGTAACATTTGCTCTTTTGAAGTTGTTTCTTCAAAGAAAGCTATCACCTAGATAACTTCTACAACTGCCACTGGATTTTGCATTTGACCTTCTTGTTCACTTCCTCTTCTGAACGATGTAATAACAGGCACCAATGAAATGGTTGTATTGTTCCACTCCTGCAGTTACTATTCATCAGTAAGAGATGACATGATCATTGAAAATATATCCTGCAAAATTCTTTGAACCCATCAGAGGAAAGCTGGTAGTAAATCTAGGGTATTATTCATATGATGGATTTGTATGCACCACCTTTTTTCACACTGCTATTTATTTTCTTGAATAACAAGTATGATTCATACCCTATTTTTCTTTTCTTCTTTTGATACCTAAAATGTGGTGAGCTTAACTGAGCAACAAGTGATGGAAGACTTTATTTTTCTCATGGCATCAATACTTGTACTTTATCCCCTTTAACCACCCACATGTGTAACTATTGTCCTTCAGGATAAGGGGAGCTAATGTCATTCTTTACGCTGAGGGAACTCTGTCTTTAATCAATACAGATTAAATTAACTAATCAATATGAGAGACTGCTGAGAAACTGGGGGAGCTGTATCTTCTCCTAGGCTTAAGTCTGGTAGCTGGTGAACTCCGAAGTTTCTACTGGCCTCTGAAACAAATACAAGACCTGAGACTCGAGGGAGAACTTGGAGTGCTTGTTTTAACCAAATAAGCTTATTTGAGTAAAATGTTTTGCTGGATGCAAACTGTGATTGGGAGTGGAAGAAGCTCATTTGAGTTCAGAGTTGCAAGCACTGAAAAGGTAGAGGACGTGATTCTGGTAATGTTACAAGATTTGTTTTGTTACTTATGTCATACTAATGTTAAAGGTAACGTGTAGAGTGATTCAAATAGCAGAGGGAAAGGCTTAATTTGGAACATTTCCTATCTGCAGCAGTACAAACAGATGCACATTCTTTAATGATGTGTTTTCACGTTCGTAAGGACCTCTGTAGAGCTCAGGGGAAGAATGTGTCCGTCAGAGCTGATTCATGACTGTAGTCACTTATGCAAGAGGAATAAACACTCTATAGGGGAGAAAGCATTGAGTCTTGGCTTTAAATGCGAATATGGAAAAGCCTCCTCAGTATGTTAACTTTCTCAACACTGACTTTATAGTCTTCCAAATTAAGTTTGCTTGGTTTAGTACATAAATTACTTTACAATATGGATCTTCTTGCACGTAGTAATCAAATCACTGTTTTAGCCCTCTTAATTGCTTAGTGAACTTTACTTGCACACAAACACAAAAATACATGTACATTTGGATTATACATTTGTGTATATCTAAGTTTGCATTGTAATTTCTTATTCTTTGGCTGATCTTTACATTTGTTAGAATGCTGATGCACAAGACACAATATAGTAAGCATATTAAATATATGGAAACTGCAAAGAGAAATGTGGTCAAAGAGACTGCAGAGAGCTGCCAGCCGTCACAGGAAGATTGCCTTCATCAAAAACTGCCTTGTGATGTATATATACTGTACTGCAATCTGTAGTGTAAATACTCCCAAAAGAGAGTTTCTATCCTGGCAAATTGAAGGCTGATGGGAGATGTGATTGCAGCATATATTTCAAAGGGTAAGTTTCGGGGAGAGAGAGAGAAACTGTTTAGATTGGCAAAAGATGATGTTGGCACAAGAAGCCCATGAATAAATTTTGGCTGGGACATATGAGTCAGTATCTAATTCTTTGTAGGAGTGGTGTGGAGGGGGGAAATAAAGTAACTGGTTTTAAAATGGAGCTAGCTGAATTTATGAAGAAGATCATGTAATGGAGTAGTTCACAATAGCTGGGGACTAAACATAATGATCCAGAAGGTCCCCTTCAGTCCTTTGTCTTTCTGAAAGGGTGAATATATTTTTAATTACTAAAGTACTTTTGGAGAGCACTGTCTATGTTTGTAACATTGCCTGGGAAACATTAGGCCTGAGCACAAGGATTTAGAGACAATGCATATTTTTTTTTTATGTATGCTTTTTATAAGAATGAGCGCACATGGATTGGATTTATTTCCCAACAGAAAGAGTGCAAGAAAAAGGGATTGTGTTAGTACCACCCGAAGAAGCAAGACATCCAACACAAAACAGAACTAAACTAATTATAACAACACTATAACTATTGGGATTAGCAGCTCAGCTCTAAATGCTCTTTAAGACATACAACTTAGCACCCTTGCAAGTGACTGTTGGACACTAGCTGTACTGGTCTAAAAGCAATTATTTGCAGTGTAATTTGATTCATCACTGCTCACTGTCAGAACTAATATAGAGCATGACCTGGTGTTGAAGGCCTTCGAGTCCCGAGCTTTGTGGTATTCAGTTTGCTTAAAAATAGCAAATTTCTAGAGCAAAAGCTAATGGCAATAGCTAAGGTGCAGTTTGTAGTCAGACAGCTATTGTGGTACCACTAGTAAATGTCTGCAGATGTACAGGTCAGAAAAGGTACAACCTTGTCCCTGTAACTTCTGACTTCTCCTTTTTCCTAAGAAATTCTGAATTTATGCAATTTTCATAAAACTGAGAAACTGCATTCAAGATAGGTACTTCAGGCTACATGATACAACAGAACAACTCCCCGCAACCAGATTCATATAAGCAGCTTTTTGGTCACCGGAGCACAAAAGCTCTGAGTTATCCCTCTGGAAGAGTATTTCAGAACATCACTGCTCTGATGTTGGAGATATTCCTGTTTCAACCTCAGGTGAATCCACAGACAGTTTATAGCCCTTTTTTTTTTTTTTTTGAGTGCCAATACTATTCTCTAGTTTGAATAACTTTCTCCCTCCCTTTCCTCCTCAAATATGTTTGTGGGAAATAAACATATCCTCTCTCCACTTGCATTTTGCCTGGCTCAATAAGTGAAGAACTTTAGTCTTCTCTTGATCTTCATATCCCTGATCAAACTAGTAGCCTTTTATTACACCCATTGAAGGTTAGTTCCTATTTCTTGAATACGGATGAACAAAACTGTAGACCGTTTCATATAGGAGGTCACCTGGGCCTTGTACAGGACACTAATACTTCATATATTTTTACATGGAATTCAAACCAGGATCGCATTGGCTTTTGTGTGTCTGGACTACAGTTTCAAGAAGTTGATTTAATCATTTTACATGCAATTTCAGATTTGCAGAAAATTTCTCATATATTATAAACTGCTGGCTCATGGAAGTATGAAAAATGGAGGGTGGTTAAATCTTATGTCTTTTATTCAAGCAGGAGGACCTTAAGACAAGGGCATGATTGAAGCCTACATTCAGACAAGATTGCTTAGAGGGAGAAATTGTGAGTACGTGCTAAAATAATGGAAGAAGAGTTCAAACTGTTAATACTGAACCTTCAATATGACAGAACTTCAGAAGTTTGGTAGGAAAACATTACAGAAAGCCTGAGTAGTGGCAAATGAAAAAAAAAAACAGGATTTGATAGTGGAGACATTAAGTTTTAACTCTGGCACTACTCAAGTGAAAGGGAAACTAGCTGCAGTAGAGAGAGAAAGAAAGAGAAAGTATATCGTTTGGTTTAAAAAAGTAACTATGCTCAGGAAGAGAGATCTTGGATTGCTCCGAGGAATCTTACTGGAGTCAAAAGAGTGCTCAGCCGTGGTGAGGGAGGAGAGGCAGGAAATACAGACAGCAATGTGATCTATATCTACAGATCCCTGATGGTACGTGAAGTAAGGACTGGTTAGTTTCGGAATCCTTAAGGTTGTGTTTATCTACTTTAACTGTTAAGTACCACTAAATAGATGAACTGTAAATCCTGAATCCTCCAGGATTGTAGCTCTAGGAAAAGGTGTACCTCAGGTACTGGAGAATCTGAAGTCACTGGTCCTATGGGGACTAGTACTCTCAGAAATGGATTCTAAGAAAAAGAGCCCACACCCAGGAAATGTGTGAAAGGGTGGGGAGAGGAGGGAACAAATTGAAAAAAATGAAAATAAGACACCATCTGACTGAGCCAGTGCAATCTGTGAATGTCAAAGGGACTCAGATGCAGAAACATGATGAGTACCCAGCCACATGCCCTCAGGGTATGTGTCATGAGGTATGACACTCAGTAGTGTTTAAGAAATAAGCTAAGATGCTATAAAGGTTTATTAACATTTCTAGAAATTGCCCCTAATGTGCTATTTTGCAGGACAGTAACATTGATAGCCATGAATTAAAAAGCCATAAACTGGGATTTCTTCACGGCCCTCTCAGAGCATAAACAATAATTCTGCTTAGACTACATTTATAACCTTGACCATCCAGTGTGATACTTCTGTATTCCTGCTGTCATTCCACAGTGACAGGATTTCAGGAGGTTCAGTGGTAGAGGAGACGTTTTTGTGGCCATGTTTCTTCTAGTAACTTCTTGCCAAATAGCATCAAGCTAGATTTTGAACTCTCTCAGGTTCAGAATTGTACTGAACAGGTAGATTCCAAACACTTACTCTTAGTAGTAGTCAACAACCTGTCCCATACCAAACTACCTATAACTTCTAACAATGAAATGCATAAATTTGAATTTGACCATTCTCTGCCAGTGAAAAGCAGGCATTATGTCAGCACCAAAAATATTTTCATCCAAGAATTTGGCAAAATTTCCTTGCCAAGTGCCAGCTGTTTACTCACATCACTAGATCAGCGCTTTCTTCTCTTGTGACACCTGGATAGCAGCCAACTCTCTGGATGTAAATTTGCAGTAAGCCTTTAAGTTCACAGTAGCTGATTAACTATAGTTGTATTTCTGTAAGAAGTTCCTGCTTTGTGAATATGGAGTGTGGCTTTTCCTGCTTAGAAAACATTTATAGCATCTCTTGTGTGCAGGTTCTCTGCTCTCTAGTAGAAGTTGTGCTCACACTGCAGCTTGTTGTTCAGGTGGGGCTCTCGCTTCCTCTACCCAGTGGCCAAAACTTCTGGCAACCAAATTATTTTTCAGAGCTCTGCCCTTTCGTCACACACGCGTGTGCGCACGCGCGCACACACTCACTTTGTGGGAAAAATCTACCATCAGAGTACATAGAAATTTGCCAAAGAATCAAGAATGCTAAAAAATAGAATAGAATAAAAAAGCTAACAAAAATTTAAGACTTTCTGTATTGCTAGGCACACTTCCAACACATCAGTCTATTCAGTGTGGACTTTCCCATGCCCGGTATAGAAGCCAGAAGTGTTACTGCGCATTAATAGTTAGCCTCTACAAGCTGTGTCAGTCTTCTTGTCCGCAGGGACTGATGCTCACATATGGGGGTGGGGGTGGAACTGGCAGTGCAATGTGGGAGCCAGCTCCTCTCAGAGAAATCTGAAAGTGGTGAAGGTCATCCAAAAGTGGCTCAGACTGTCACTGTCACTCCAGATGCAAGTGTAGCTTCCCACTGAATTTGATGCCGAGTCTTGCCTAGCTTGTTATCAGAATACTTTCACAGGAGTGTGATTTAGCAACGTCACGAGAAGTGGATGGATGTTATTCCTCTTTTAAGCTGCAGGGGACAGTATGTGGGACATTCATACTGTAGAACTACAGGCTTCTAACTTAGTTAGTTTTCCTCTTTTGGCTCCTCCAGAGCATCAGTCTGAGCAGCAGTGTAATTTAGGTGCACTGAATGGATCCTCCAGCCTGCATTGAGTACTTGTGGAGCTTTCCAACTCGTCCCCTGAAGTCCTGGGCCTAAAGTGGGGTTGTGTGAAGTGTGGCATGGAATGATTTGCTGCAAGTTAGGAATTAATGAAAATAAATTCCATTTCTCCTTTGTTTTCTTCTTTCTTTTTTGGAAAGGAAAGAGTGTTGGAGTGACAACAGAAGCAAAAGAGTTTTGACTGCTGACCCACCCTGTCTCCCACGTTGTAAGGATACAAAGAGAAGTTCATTGTTGTTCTGACTCATAAGATGCAAAGACTGAAGAATGAGGTTCAATCACTGAGCACCCGCTGTAAGAGGTGTTAGGTAAAACCTGGTAGTAAAAAGGTACAGTTGTCAAAGATTGTGTGTATCGTAATACTGAAGCTACCAACTCAGAAATTTTCATTCATGGAATAGACGTACTAATTGCAAACTTATTCAAGAGAAGAAAAAGTGCCTCTTATTCAGGATTGAATCTTGTAAGGTGCTGCACACCCCCTGGAAAGTGCTGACCCGCTTTAAACCTCCCATTTAAAGCTCCTTGAGTCTGGGTGAGTTCAGTGTATTGCAGAATTAGATTCTCAATCAAGAAATAGTATCTTCCATTAAAAGGGAAAGAGTAGTTTAGGGTGAAGGAGGGTGTGGGACTGTTCAGAGACGCAGAGACTTGCAGCTGCCTTATACAATATGTCATCAAGCAACAATAACAGAAACATATTTTCTATTCTTAGCACTACTTAACATATGTCTTTTTTTTTTAAATACAGCTTGAAAGAGACTTTGGTGTACTCCCTCCCAACAATACGTTGATGCATTTGTTATGACTCCTGCTGAATAGGAGCCTTCATCCTGTTCTCATTTGCACCCTCCAAATGAGGCTAATTTTAGCAAGATGTTTTTAAAAAGAGGTCTCAGACTTGCCGCTATTTAGTTCTATGCCAGAGGTTACATTCAAGAGAAGAAAGGGTGGCAGAAAACATCTGAAAAATAGCTATTTTTTACCAGTTTTCTCTTTTTAAAAACTAGGAATGTCTCAAGTTGTACAGATCAGAAAAGTCACACAGAGAAAAAGCAGCTACTTCACACACCACTGCCAGTAAGAACAAGGCAATCCTGTGCCTTAAATTGCCTTGTTAAATGCAAATTTAAAAAAAAAAACTCATAGCATTCAGAGTACTAGATAATGCATTTTACAAAATGGGGAAACAAAATATAGTTTTGTTACTCTTTTGATACACTAACTGGTTGTCTCTGACTCCTGCGTTCTCCATCCTTTGAGTGATACGACAGCTGTAAATTCTCAGGGGAAAAAAAATCATAAGGTGTACCAGGCTCCAACAAATATCTAGCATTGAATGCTGTCGAAAAACCTGTAAAGAGAAATCTGGATTTAATTCAATGTTGTGAAGTCAGCTTCTTGGGTGGAATCCTGGACCTGTTCAACTCAGTGGGAGTTTCGTAGAAGGAGGGCATACTTCCATTGCCTTTATAGTATTTAAAATACCTGCTCCAAGATCTACAGTTACCAAGGTGATGTAAAACCTTAGTATGCTTGTAAGAAGAGATGTATGGATGAAGTCATAAGAAGCACTCTCTGCTATAACCTTGTTACACCCTGGAGCAGAAAAGCTGTATGTCTCCTTGCTCGCTTTTGCTCAAACCTGTGGAGCAACAAGGTTTGGTAGGTTGACTTTCTACAGTAATTTTTGGAGCAGGTCTTGGTCTCGGGCAGTATGATTTACATATATCTATGTGGACATTTTATTGCTGGACAATGTTACTTGAGCATACCTTTTTCTGAAGACTTCCAGCGCTTGCGCCTTTGCTGCCATGATAGCAGTGCATCTTATTAGTTTTTGCAACTTGACTCCTCCATTTGGTGAAGAGGGAGCTATCACACTTCCCGAGTGCAGAGGGTTACTGGCTCAGAAATCAGTTAATCCTGTAATTTGTTTCTAGTTAATAATACAAAAGCCATTTAGGAAAAGAAGAATCTGACTGCACAACTTCTGAGTACCCGTTAAGCTGTCCAGATGACAGACAGAATTCCTAATCCTTTCAATATATATCAACAAAGAGCGTAAAACAGAGAAGAATTTGGCACCCACAAGTGGACTTCTCAAAGGTCTGAAAAAATCCAACCTTCTACTCTGTAATTTACTTTGTAATTTTCTTTCTCATATTAATAGTAATGTATTGGATCATATGGCAAATAGAATCAATTGATGATTTATTAATGTAATGAATGCTGGAAAAATGAGTTTATGATCGAAATCAGTGTAGATTGTGAATATTTTATTTTCTAGAAATGATGGGGCATAGAGTTTATTATAGAATCATAGAATAGAATCATTAAGGTTGGAAAAGACCTCTAAGATCATCGAGTCCAACCATCAACCCAACACCACCATGCCCACTAAACCATGTCCCTAAGCGCCTCATCTACATGTCTTTTAAATACCTCCAGGGATGGGGACTCAACCACTTCCCTGGGCAGCCTGTTCCAATGTTTCACCACTCTTTCAGTAAAGAAATTTTTCCTCACATCCAATCTAAACCTCCCCTGGCGCAACTTGAGGCCATTTCCTCTCGTCCTATCGCTAGTTACTTGGGAGAAGAGACCAACACCCACCTCGCTACAACCTCCTTTCAGGGAGTTGTAGAGAGCCATGAGGTCTCCCCTCAGCCTCCTTTTCTCCAGGCTGAACAGTCCCAGTTCCCTCAGCCGCTCCTCAGAAGACTTGTTCTCCAGACCCCTCACCAGCCTCGTTGCCCTTCTCTGGACACGCTCCAGCACCTCAACGTCCTTCTTGTAGTGAGGGGCCCAAAACTGAACACAGTATTCGAGGTGCGGCCTCACCAGGGCCGAGTACAGGGGCACGATCACTTCCCTGCTCCTGCTGGCCACACTATTTCTGATACAGGCCAGGATGCCATTGGCCTTCTTGGCCGCCTGGGCACACTGCCGGCTCATGTTCAGCCAGCTGTCGACCAACACCCCCAGGTCCTTTTCTGCCAGGCAGCTTTCCAGCCACTCTTCCCCAAGCCTGTAGCGCTGCATGGGGTTGTTGTGGCCAAAGTGCAGGACCCGGCACTTGGCCTTGCTGAATCTCATACAGTTGGCCTGGGCCCATCGATCCAGCCTGTCCAGGTCCCTCTGCAGAGCCTTCCTACCCTCGAGCAGATCAACACTCCCGCCCAACTTGGTGTCGTCTGCAAACTTGCTGAGGGAGCACTCAATCCCCTCATCCAGATCATTGATAAAGATATTGAACAAGACTGGCCCCAAAACTGAGCCCTGGGGAACACCGCTCGTGACCGGCCGCCAACTGGATGTAACTCCATTCACCACAACTCTCTGGGCCCGGCCGTCTAGCCAGTTTTTTACCCAGCGAAGAGTACACCTGTCTAAGCCGTGAGCTGCCATCTTCTCTAGGAGAATGCTGTGGGAGTCAGTGTCAAAGACACACAGACTTATGTTTTATGCCTACAGTTATTGCCTTATCAAAATCTAAGCAAGGTCACTGTTGCGAGGGAGAACCACATGTGATTTAACAACTGGAAAATTACACAAGGTTCTAAATTACACAGACCTTGGATTTCTACTCTACTAAATCCACATTACATATTTCTATTTAAATAAGCCCTCAAGGGCTTTGGTTGACTGATTGTTTTTTAACTGAGAAACATACTGTTGTAATATATTTGCCAATATCAGATATGGAAAGAGATTCAGACAATAGAAATGAAAACTCTATGTAGTTTCATTTAGGCATCTGCTGATCATATCTTCTGCTCACCTTTTCCTATCAGTTACCAAAACTTATGTTTTGATGGTCACATTAAAATGGTCACAAAAAAGTCACAATGACATATTATCCTTCACAGTAAAAATATACTTGGGTGTTAATAAGTGACAACCTGGCAAAAACATCATGTCTTCCCAAAAAGTGCATTTCTGCACTGTTTAATCAACTCAATTAAGTCTCGGGCAAGTCAATGAAGGCCGCCCCTTATCTTTCTAAATTTGACAAATTTTTTACTGTCATGCTACAAAAGTTCACTTCTGAAGAGAGACCTTTGGGATCTTTCAAGTTTCACTTCAAATAAATGTTTAACCATAGGATATCTGGAGCTTTTTTCTAAAAGTATGTTTTCTGAGGTTTGTGGCTCTTATAAATTCCATGTGCGAGGAATATTTCTTATTGTGTCTGTGTTTCTCTCATCTAGTTCACCTTTCTTTTGTCCATTTCTGCATTACACTGAGAAGAGAAACAAAAGCCAAACAAACAAAATAACTATACTTTTCCACAAATACAGAATTAAGGATGAAAATTTAAGAAGTCACAGGAATACGAAATTAATTAGCTCCTTTGCTTTGGGAAATACACCAATAAAGGCCTTGTCCAACAAAAAGTAGATACCTTGCCAAGAAAAGATAACACCAAAAGCCAAAACATCTAAGAGAGACAAAGTTATCTGGAATCCCGATATTCTCTTTCATGGTTCTGCAAACACTTGCTGAACTTTCCCTCTTGCAAAATACAACAGTAAGATTAAGACTTCAAATAATTCAACTAAATATAAATATTTTCTAAGATCATAGAGATTGTAATACAGAAGCTATGCTTGTACACTTGGAGACTTTGAGAAGTTGTTCTCTGAAATTTATTTTCCATGTAACAATATGTAATGAACACTACAGACAGACATTTCTGAAGTTCAACATATGTGAAACAACAAGGCAGGGAATCTGTTCCCTGAACACCAGTCCACGAAAGTAGTTCTACCTTGTCAATTTGGCAATTTGTTTTGCTCTTTCTTCCTCCCTCTTCCCCTGCCCATCAGGTGTAGTCAGAGACAGTGGAGCTAGATCCACCTCAGACTTACTGTGGGACTGCTGGGAGGAAATTTCTGTAGTGCAGCACTCCTTGACAGTGGAGAAACATGTATTGCCAAGTGCTATCCTCTTCCCCTCTGAAACAATCCCAACATTTTCCCAGAGCATTCTGTTCTCTGGAAACCCCTGAAATGCCCTCATTCCTCATGAGAACCACCAAACAGTATGCTAAAAAACTAAATTCTGCATGCCAGAGAGCAGCCAGTTCAGGATTTGGCCCTTATCTTTACTGTGCTGTTCATTCTCAGCAAGAAAGAAGATGCCTATGGGACGTAGAAGAGTGACCTGGGGACTAGAAAAAAACTCATGTAGTTACTCAGTTGTGTTACGAAAGGGCTGAAGATGTTGACAGGAGACAGTCAAATAGCTTTCTACGTTTTGGGTATGTCAGGCTCATCAAGGGGTTCTGATTCACACTGAAGAAGACAAAGGCAGGTCAGGAACCGTAGCAGGTATCGTGGGGCAGTTTGTCAAACATGTTCACAGCACAAGGAGCTGTGATACCGTATCTGCAATAAGGAAGACACTACATCAGAGGGTTTATCACCTGATCTTTACGTGAGGGTCCAGGCTGACAACTCTGTCCCATCTGGGATGTCTTCAACTTTGAGAGGCTATCAGAGCAGCTGAATCATTAACCTCCTCCCCAGCCACTGTCCCTGCTACATCAGGAAGGACAGAACAGAAGAGACAGGCACCCTTTGCCGGGCAGGGCATGAATACCTCAAGCAGCTTCCAGGACTAGCTTTTCTATATACATCATGTTGACATAGGAGAACGGGAGCCTTTAACGGCAGTTTCCTATGCTTTATAGAGCACTGTCAGCTTGGCTTTGTGGCAACTATGGATGAAGTTTATAGTCGCAATGGTAATTTCCTAATGAAAAATGGTCTATATAGGCATGCATGTATCCCCCCCGCTGAGATCATGTGCTTCCCTCTGCCAAAGTGACACTGCGCTTTGGGATTATAGAAAACAGCTCTGCATAAATGGAATAAAACCCAAACCAGTTACAACTGGAAGGAATGCCATGTGTTCTGCTTATGATGAAAAACACGGTGAAGTAGCATTTGCAACACCTCTCCTTTACAGCTCTGTTTTCACTAACATTTCCTGATCACACTGGGGGCTCAACTCAGGGATATCTTTCCCCATAGTCCTACAAGCAAGGGAAACATCTGCCTGCAGTTCAGTCACACTGGCAAGCTCCTCACTCCAAAGCTGGGTCACTCAAAGATTGTCAGAGTCCTTGTATCATTCACAGTTCAGCAGAAAAAAGGTTGAGCGCTTTGTGTAGCTTCTAGCAGCTGCATGACTGCTGTTCAGTTGCTGTTTGGCATGGCAGGGATGGCATCGTCCAGACAGCACCCTATACAGATTTACAGAATGAAGGACCTCGAATGAAAGAAGGAGCAGGCCCTATGGAAGCAGACCATCTTCCTTAGGGAAACGGTCCATCTCTACCAGTGTGTATACTGATGGGGTGAAAATTTAAGTGTGGTGACTCATGGCGAAGATTCACAAAGAAGCCAAAGAGAAGGAGACAATGCAAGAGATCAATGCTGTTGTGGAGGAGACACATGAGTTTCATGACCCTGCAGGTTAAGGCACATCAGGTTCAGTTTCCTAATCTGGTCTCATGTTAGTCTTCCTCTTGGGGCAGCCACCAGGTCCTTCACACCCACAAGAGTCTAGAGACAGCTTTGCTACAAGCTCCTAACCCCACACCAGCTGGGGAGGAGGCAATGCCAGAGCATGCACTCCACAGCCCAAATTGAGTGAAGAACAGCTGTTTGGAAGCCACATAGGATGTAACACTTAGTTAAATCCTTTTGAGAAGAAAGTTTCTGTTTTCCTTCTTCTGTTCATTGGACACATAGGCCTTTGTTTATTTTACTTGGCCGGTTTGGTTCCATCTTTCTTTAATTCTGCTGACTACACTAATATTTAATATGGTATTACATTCCTGACACTGCTTGCTGGCCATGTTAGCCAAGGTATTGCTATGCAAGTACCAAACATCATAAAGTTTTATTTTGTGACTAAGTTCTGCAGTACCATCTTATACTATGGAGGGCGTAAGGACATTTGCTCTGCTTAGGCCTGCTCCTGCCCTAAGATTCAGCTGTGGGCAGCCCCTTGGGAAGGGATGTCTGAGGCCAATAAACAGTAATAGATAAAGTGCAGCAGGCAGGTATAATTTTGCTGGCATTGGACTACCAGCAATCCTTCAGAGTCCTCCAGCATAAAGTGAAGTGCTGGAATAAATGCTCCCTTTTGGCTCTAGAGGAACTTGGCCATAAGCTTGCAGGCTGTCTGAATACCCCCGCTGTAGCAGGGAGACCTATCCTGCCAGTAGTGGCTAGCTCATTGGATGCTGATGTACCCCAGAAGGAAGATGGTGCCAGCTTCTTTGTCTCTGAAAAATTAAAAATTTCAGAAGACTTGCCATCACAAGCCTATAAATGCATCAGTTAGGTGGGGACAACATGGGTGAAAATGTAAATATTGCTGATTTTCCCACTATGAATTTTGACAACGACTGAAAGTCGCCATGTTCTTGGGGATGCTGCCAATGCTGACCAAATGATAGAGGGAGCTGTTCATGATGATCACACCAACAATGACCACAGTATTGTGGAAACTGGCTGCCAGCAACAAGCATGACTGGGCAGTAGTGAAGGTCTACAAACTGATGTTCACCCTCTTTTCCGGAGATAAAGGATGAGAAGGGAGTATATAGGTGCTGAAGGGCAGGCAGTAACTAGAAATAGAGGTTTTCAGATGTGAACCTTCATATCTGCAAGTTCTGGTCCCCCGATAGTCAGCTTGGGCTAAAATGATACAGTCCCATTCCTAGCTTTATAGAAGCAAAATGTTTTCTGACTCTGAGGAGACCACAGTGGACTCCAACCAAAGCCCAGACCAGGACTCAACATTCTGCTCTTTAAGGAGTATTTCCTCAGCAGATTCTTCCAGCTGCAGTAGCAGCAGTTTCTGCATGATGATGAGTTTCTGCATGATAGACAGTGGGATCGAGTGCACCCTCAGCAAGTTTGCAGATGACACCAAGCTGAGTGGTGCGGTCGACACACCAGAGGGACGGGATGCCATCCAGAGGGACCTGGACAAGCTCGAGAAGTGGGCCTGTGTGAACCTCATGAGGTTCGACAAGGCCAAGTGCAGGGTCCTGCACCTGGGTCGGGGCAACCCCCGGTATCAATACAGGCTGGGGGATGAAGGGATTGGGAGCAGCCCTGCCGAGAAGGACTTGGGGGTACTGGTGGATGAAAAGCTGGACATGAGCCAGCAATGTGCACTCGCAGCCCAGAAGGCCAGTTGTATCCTGGGCTGCATCAAAAGAAGCGTGGCCAGCAGGTCGAGGGAGGGGATTCTGCCCCTCTACTCTGCTCTGGTGAGACCCCACCTGGAGTACTGCGTCCAGCTCTGGAGCCCTCAGCATAAGAAAGACATGGACCTGTTGGAGCAGGTCCGGAGGAGGGCCACGAAAATGGTCAGGGGGATGGAACACCTCTCCTATGAAGGCAGGCTGAGAAAGTTGGAGTTATTCAGCCTGGAGAGGAGAAGGCTTCAGGGAGCCCTTATTGCAGCCTTTCAATACTTAAAGGAGGCTTATAAAAAAGATGTCGGCAAACTTTTTAGCAGGGCCTGTTGCAACAGGACAAGGGGGAATGGCTTTAAACTAAAGGGGGGTAGATTTAGACTAGATCTAAGGAAGAAATTTTTTACACTGAGGATGGTGAAGCACTGGCACAGGTTGCCCAGAGAGGTGGTGGATGCCCCATCCCTGGAAACATTCAAGGTCAGGTTGGACGGGGCTCTGAGCAACCTGATCTAGTTGAAGATGTCCCTGCCCACGGCAGGGGGGTTGGACTAGATGACCTTTAGAGGTCCCTTCCAACCCAAACTATTCTATGATTCTATGATTCTGTGATCAAATCTGGGTATGTGTTGAGGTCCCCTTTGGCATGGTCCAACAGCACCAGGCCAGTTGCCACAGCCTGGCTTGCAAAACAGCACCAGCGAGCAGTAGCATAGCATCTCTGAGGCAGAGGGAAGGACTAGAAAGGATGAGACTCTGGAGGATTGCTCTTACATAACCTAGTGATGTATAACGTGCATGAGGCAGATGGCTGGCAAGCATAGCCACAGAGAGGTCTGCCCTATGTGGGCACCAAGAGCATGGACTAGCTATTGAGCCAGTAGGATGTGAATGTTTCTCTTGAGACTTGTACAGACATAGATCAGCATTAGAGATGTAAGTTGGCAAGTAACAACTGGCTCAGTTCAGTGGTTCATGTTGTGGCATGCAGCAAAAATACAGTGTAGACATATGCTTTATGTGTTGACTATAATCATTAAGTTAGTTAACCGGTAACCTCAGAGTGGACAGTTATGTACAACCGTATCTGTAGCTATCTGCGGTTAATGATACATCTCATCTCACACATACTTTTTTTCTAGAGATTGCATCCTTTCCACTCAGATGAGGACCTTTCAACCATGATAATTCATGCACCCTGACTGTGACCAGTGAGCAAAAGTATGTTGGAACAATACCCTGGACATTCCACTCTGGGAACAGATTACGTCAAACACTGTCTTCTCATGCATAACCCATGAAAATAATTGTCAGAGATCAAGAACATAAATCTAATACTACACAGGGTGAGAAACTTTCAGGAGTTAGAGATAAGACATTTCCTGAGCCTCAGAGCTTTCAGCTTGGGAACGCCAGAAGCAGTCCAAACTTTCTTCAGAACCCACCCCAAAATTTAATTTTTTCCCCAAACCCAAGAAGCAGTAATGGAACCTGAAAAATACTGACCAGGTGAAAGTGAAACAAAGTGAAGTCAAGTATAAAACTGGACGAATTTTGGAAAAGCACATGTGAATTCAATCACAACACCCTTTCAGTCTGAACACAGAGGTTTCTATGACCCTTGCTTAATCAGCTATTTCTCAAAAACTAAATTGCTTGTCAGCTGAAAGATTATCGCATAATCTGAACCTCCTTTTCACAGAAGGTTAGTAAGCGAGACTTCACTGACAACTTTCACAGTGTCAGCTTATCGCCTTAATACTATGGTAGGTAAGGGGCCAAGGCACTCACTTGAAATTCAGAAGGACTTCAAGAGGCACGAGTCAGCCAAAACTGATTCTGGCCACTCACTGTGATGGCTGCTTTTAAGTAAGATGGTAGGATCAGTTTCAGCTGTTCTGCATAGACATTCAAAGAATTGTGTTTTGCTTTAGCACTTTATTTAAAAAAAAAAACAAACTAATCTCAAGGTTTCCTTTTAAAGTGCAGAGAGAAACAAATTATTTATCTGAAAAACATGCTCTCGTATGGTGTGGATTTGGGATATGAAGCAGCATTTCAGTGAAGTTTTTATTACGTATTTTTGGGAAACAAATGTCATTTTTTTGTTTCCCTACATAGAGCATTGGAGCTTTTGTAAAATTTGGAGAGTAATGGAAAATAATTTACTGCCATCACTCATACATAAATCTCATAACTGAAAAGGCCACATTTGCTTCACTGAATTATGAACATCATAGGTCAATGGGAAGTTTCAAGATAAACTAACTCTTCAGTATTTTAAATATAGCTTTAGCTAATTCTTATACAAAGACCATGGGATACATTTCTTCTGTTATCCACTTTTTCTTTCCTCTTTTTTCTTTTTTCCCTAAAACCAAATATACCGTGGCCATTTCTTTTTCTTCATGTTGGAGAAAATGCTCTAGGCAGACCATTAATACAGTCCCATAAGTTAAGAAAATTTTCTTTCTGAAAATGTTGGAAGCTGCCTTGCTATCATGATTTTATTTTTCATTGAACAATACTGCGTCAGACTACACACAGTTGTGGTCTGCTTTGAACTCAGTAGTCTTATTTTCTTCTCCTAAGTTGTTGCTGAGCCTGTGACTGAATGTTTCAATGGAAAGGGTCTGAGAAGATAAAAATGCATTATTTTCTTTTTAAGTAATTTTTTAGTATCAGTTAAGGGAATATTTCCTGCCTAAGATTCTGGATGAGATATTGTAAAGGTAGTCAGAGTATCACAGATGCTAGAATTTGGAGAATCCCTACATCACTCTCTCGGAGCTAGGACAGCTTCCTAACACTTCTCAAAGAGAATTCAATTACTCACTGTCACTCACGGCTGATACCTGACTCTGTAGTAAAGCCACTTGCAAAATATTCAATTCCCATTTTAAAGTGGAAGAAACATGTTTTTCTGCTAGATTTTAACGAAAAGTAAGTTCTTTAAAAACTAATAAATCAGCTTTTCTTCTAAGTTTCTCTACATAGCTGGAGATTTAATTTAGGAGCAAACCTGCTCAGATATGTTCAAGCATAGCTAATGTATGGGGGAGGTGGGGGCTCCCTTACAGTTTCCCAGTTCCCAGTATAGTCATCCATTACAGCAGTGCCCTGCTGAGAAGCAGTAAAGGGCAAGATGAAGCAATTGCTTTTCGCTGAACTATCTAACTGGCAAAAGAGTGTAGGTAGAAATCTCTCTCTATATGGATTTGCAGAATGAGGTAAATCTCTAAGCAGTATTTACACTACTTCAAGAGTTTAGGAGCTTTGAATCATCTTGTGGAAGAGTCTGTTTCTCTGCTGGCTATTTGAGAAGCATTTCTCTCCATTTCCTCCCTGTGATCCCTGTTGTAATAACTGCCCCCTTCCTTTAACTGCTATACTTTCCTTTAACTGCTATATGTGGTATGACATATACCAGCTCAAGTATATCACAGCGGACCTCCTGACACTGCACTCTCCAGCTGGTTGTCCTAACATGCTTTGTTATGAAAAATGCAGCATTTTCAGAGTAGCTGGATTAACTATTCTGATCTGGTTGAAATGCTCTCATTTAACAGACAGTCATCACTTTGCCAAAATCTTACCAGTTTCCTCAATTGGGGGAATCCTCATGTGAGTAACTGGACATATATCCTCAGTCATTCTAGAATTTTATCTGTTTTATTTCTCTACTATGCATTTCAGGCCAGTTATCGTATATGTGGCCCGATAGCATGTATCATGTATCATATCAGTTTGTCTATCTGTAGAATAGGATCAAAACCATTCCTATTTCCTATATGCCGGTATTCTTTCCTGCATAATTTTGCTTTTATAACCATAAAACAAGGTTTTATAACAAGGCAAAGATTGCTTTGAGTAATTCTTGAAGGAAAAGTTAAAAGGTCAAACCTAGTAACAGTTAGCTGAGTTAAACAATAAAGTGAAAGCTGCTCCCTGCATCCTTTACCTTGTCACATGCAGCTCCTGCTAGATTAACTGGGGGAGAAGTTTGTGTGTCCAAGTGCATTTGCCACGAGAAACTTGCATGTTCCCTGAAAAAGTTCAAAAGTTATGAAACAAATATAAACAGACACACTGTTTCTGAATCCATGGTACTGATTATCCCAGGTGTAAACACTGTCAAGACACCTACAAATTGCATGTACAGATTTGCACCTTTGGCTGTTTGGCTGCTAGCAGTAGTGGCAGTAGGCAATAGGTAACAGGCAAACAGGAGTTTTGATGCTGCAGTTTACGAATGCCTGCCATGTCTCCTGAGTGAGTGAAATTACCCCACCTCACCAGCCCCCAGCCCAACTCTTCTGGGTTTGTTTTCGTTTTTCATTTCCCCCTTTAACCCTTTAACTTACCTGGTTCACTGTCACCACTCACTTTCAGCTGCCTCCCTTGCCTCTGCATCACATAGGAAGCCAGTTCATCACACAAAAATAGCCGAAAACTAGACAGCCAAAGCAAAGTAAACAGCACAGCAAGCTCACTTGGCTTACAAACCCCAAAGCCAGATAAACACCAAGCCAGAGCATAGGCAGAGGGAGCTGCAGGGCTGGAAGCCGGAGCAAGAAGAAGGAAAAACAAACTAGTGCTCTGCCTTGCTGCACTGGCAACAGTTATTTCGTTTCAGCCATACTGTGAGCCTGTGTTAGAAATATACAGTAGTGCAGGGCCGGAGCATCTCCTCTCCGGGATCTTGGCACCAAAGAAAGCTCATCTGGAAAGAAGCTGTAGCACTGCAAAGCTACAGTGCCTGCTAAGGGCATGTGCTCTTAATGTGGTTTTGTGTTGGAAAGAGGCTTGCTAAAAACCTTCTTCAAAAGGCTTCTTGTTTCTTCAGAAACATCCTTGCACTGTGGGTCTTCCTAGGGTTCTCATGCACTGGGATTTTAAAAAAGGTGAGAAGCTGGTCTGTATTAGGTCATACAGCTCCTGTAACAGACGTCTGCAAGGAGGTTCTGCCACTCCCATTGATATCAGTGTCCAAAGTCCTTAAATAAAAGAACATGAATTTATGGGGTTTTGGCATTTGTATTTCAAAAGGCTGTGATAGTACGTCCACTAGTATGTTCCTGAAGCATTAATCTTTATCATTTAAAAAGTGGCACGAAAATCCCTGACAAAAGGAAATAAGAAATTATATTTTTGTTACCTTATGAAGGGTTAAAACAGTAGAGCAGCACTGTGACAATGGTGGAAGAAAAGAATTTTCAAACTACAAAGTAGATGTGCCTAAAATGTATATTATTATGATGTGCTGGTATTGTTAATCCATAATTACCAATTTACAAGTCACATGATTCTCTGGTGCATTACAGGTGTAGATATATAATTTTCAAAAATGTATTAATGTATTGTACTTTATGGTAAAAGACAGTATTGTTTCCCCTTTTTCTAATATATAAGAAGTCTACTTTGCCATGGATCTTACCGGATATTTCCATTAGGAGAAGACTGATAAAAAAGACTTTGAGGCAATCCTGTTTGGTTGGTTGGTTTGTTGTTTTCAACAAATAATGCACAAAGACCTGTATGCTGAATTGCAGGAGAAAGTGCTTTTGCCCACAAACCACTTCTTGCCAGCACTAAGTCCAGAAGTATTTCCTCGGTGAGATGCCACTGGAACCTCTGGGTTTTTTTTTCTCCATCCCTTTTCCACAAACCCAGAGCTGCACTCAAACCAGTACTGTCTGCCTTTAGCTCACAGTAACATGGGCTGCCCTAACCTCCACGTCTTCATCCCACATACCAGACTCTAGGTGGAGGATTCTGTCATGCTGGGTATAGTTGTCACAGCAACAAAGCTGTTGTACCACCAATTTCAAGTTGATTTCTTCCCTACATGATAGTATTTAATATATGTCTATAAATCTGAATGACCATCTGTAGAATACAGTTGAAAATAAGTATTAATACAAGTACATAAATTCATTCTTTGAGTTTGTATTATATTAAAATGCAGCCTACAGGAAACCACCTTTAAACTAGTAAAATATAATTAATTAGTAAAATAAAACACAAATAAATCTATAAAGCCTTCCAGATCTAACATGATTATTCAAATCCAGGCCTACCTGGATAGGTAGTAACAGATGCAAAATGTCTGAGCATTCAGGCAACTCCATTGAATATAACAGAAATTTTTACATATTGGAAGTGAAACGTGTGCATTCAGGTTTTACCGGATGAAGCTGAAAGCTGACTCTACTGTTTATGGATATAGAAAATAAACACACTGGTATCATTCTAGCCCTCAGTGACTGGCCTTCTTCATGTGACGTTAATCAAGAACTTTGTTGGCTGTTGCAGCAGATAGGTCAAAACCTATGTAGGCATGTGTCGTGGTTTAACCCCAGCCGGCAACTAAGCCCCACACAGCTGCTCACTCACTCCCCCCCAGTGGGATGGGGGAGAGAATCGGAAGAGCAAAAGTAAGAAAACTCATGGGTTGAGATAAAGATAGTTTAATACTTGAAATAATAACAACAACAACAATATAAAAATTGTAATGGAAAGTAAAACAACGAGAGAGAGAGAGAGAGAGAGAGAGAGAAAACCCCGGGGGGGGAACCCAAGTGATGCAACCACTCACCACCCGCTGACTGACACCCAGCCAGTCCCTGAGCAGCGATCACTGTCCCCCGGCCAACTCCCCCCAGCTTATATGCTGAGCATGACGTCATATGGTATGGAATATCCCTTTGGTCAGTTTGGGTCAGCTGTCCTGGCTATGCTCCCTCACAGCTTCTTGTGGACCTCCTCGCTGGCAGGGCATGAGAAGCTGAAAAGTCCTTGACTTAGTATAAACACTGCTTAACAACAACTAAAACATCAGTGGGTTACCACATTATTCTCATCCTAAATCCAAAACACAGCACTGTACCAGCTACTAGGAAGAAAATTAACTCTATCCCAGCCAAAACCAGGGCAGCATGGCACGTTAATTTTCCTGCCCCTACATCTTAGTTGAGTCAGAGCAGTAGACTATGGAGTGTTATTTTTTGTTGTTACCCTCACTGTACCTCTACTGTGGACAGAGGATTTAATTTCCAGGATTGCTAAGACAGCCATTTCCATGAGCGTGAAATGCAAATGAAAAACGTTAGAGAATTTTTAGAAGGTTGCACTTACTGCAGCTTTCCGTGACAATTGCAGTAGGCATAACTTTTATCTAAACCCAAGTTCTGTTTATAGCTGCACTCGCCCATTAATTATTTTACCAGCCCAAGACAGGTCAAAAACTCTGGCAGGATGTTGAGCAACTGATAGCTACATAAACAGTCTCCTTTGAGCAATGTCTTAGTTTTGTAGCTCTTGACGAATGTGAAGCAGAGATAGAGCGCATTCTCACTGAAGTCTGAGAGTCTTCTTGCCATCAACAGTAGGACTTGAACTTGGCTGTAATGAATCACAAGATGTACCAGAGAAAAAGTAAGTATCTCTGGGGACTGAAAGGATAACCGTGCTTTCTTCCAACTTTACTTACTCACTGGCGGTAGCAAATGCCAAACGATGATAATGTATGCAGTGAATCACATCAGCCATAACTACAAAGGAAACATATTTCATGGTTGGTTAATTCTTAATTGATTCTGATAGCTCTGGTCTAAAATAGAGAGCAAAATATGCCACTGATCAAGAGTCTTGTGAAGTCCACGCTTTATGCAATTCATGTGCTTTTATGGATGTCATCCAGTGAATTTTCAAACAGAAAATGGTATCTCCAACCCTCATTTCAGATCTGAGTGAACAGAGTGAAATGGAACGACTAAAAACTCACAGAAGAGAAGAACTTTCATCCAGTTGATGTTGTCTTAGTTTATCATCATACCAGCCACTCCTGCCGGACAACAGCAGTTGAACTGTGAGAGAAAGGAAGGCAGAAATGGGCTAAAACGGGAGGAAGGAAGCAGAATGGTCGAATTCAGGGATGATTTATATTCCGCTTACAATAGTACAGCTTCTGTCTCCTCTAATGAAAGAGTTGGCATAAAAAACCTCATGATGCTGAATGACCTAGCCATGCCTCAGCAAGGAAGTGGCAGGATTGGAGAAACATTGGCGGGACTGGAGCCAGTACAGCTATACCCACTCTTCCCTTCCCCTTGGGGTAAAAGCATTCACATTTTTTAATGGCCCCATCTTATTTTCAGCCCATGTTTTAGCTTTCACAAAATAGATTAAGCATGCTCTGTTCTCTGCAGGCAAGAGAAGCATATGTAGGGAGCTTCTGCTGCTCTTGCTGTGGCCTTTGTGCGGTTTGACAGGTCTCCGCATTTGTTTCTATCCCTTGATGAGGCTAGTCCCTATTTCTAAAGAATCGCTGGAATACATTGATCAATACAGAACACCTGGGCATTTTACAAGCCTCAAAGGCTATGGTTTATCAGAAATAATATATTAGCATCTCTAGTCATTTGCACATTGGCATAAACACTGGAAAGTTTCTCTTGTTTCTCAGAATATGATAGGGATTCAAAGATGGCTAGAGATACCTATTCACCTTTGCACAGGTAAGCTGAGGAAACCAGCTTTGTAGCATTTCTTTTTGCTCTGAGAGGTAACACATCTCTTGGGCCAGGCAAGGCAAAAGATGGGACAAAGAATTTCAGACATAAGACTGAAAATTGTGTGTCACAAAAAATCTCCCCTTGTGCGAATCTGAGGATGCAGCAAAATCGTGAATTATAGAAAAACAGACACGCAGAGCTTGAGATAAACAAAATTCAGTGCTTCAGTTTCAGTCAGTGCGGCTTTTGTCTTTGAGATAGGGCACCCGCAGGGCCAGGGAACAAAAAAAACAAACCAGGGGGAGGCGATCTCAGACAGAGCCCCCTTTTGTGTTTCTGATCTTATCTTCCCTGAAAGGAAGGACAGAGCGCTGCAATTTAGATAAGACGGCAAACCGCTGAAGAGCCACCTCCAGGCTGCGCCTTTCGGTGCTCGGGGGAGCAAGCCGCCGCCGGGGACCAGGGTCCCCGCGGGCCGGGGCCGGGGCCGGGGCCGGGCCCGGGCCCGGCAGGCGCGGAGCATCCCCGCCGCCGGGGCAGCATGGCAGCTGCCGGGGAGGTGGAGCCAGCCACTGACCTGCCAGCATCGAAACACGGGCACATTATCTGCTTTGAATAAACCCTCCCTTTTTCCTTCCTACTTGCGCCGGAAAACGCTGGGAAAAATAAAATAAAAATATATCATTAAAAAGAAGTATTTTTTTTAAAAGCAGGGCCGGCAGGAGAAAACAGGAGAGAGGCCAGGTGCGTACGGCTGCCTCCCTGCCGGCTGCGGGAGGTGCATGAGGAGCTCGGCCGGGCGTCGCCGCCATGGAGCACATCCGGATGCCCAAGGTGGGTCCCGGCGGGCGGGCACCGGGGCCGGGCCGGGGCCGGCGGGGAGAGGCCGCCCGGGGCCCCCGGCCGCGGCAGCGTCCCCGCCGCCTTTCCTGCCGGCTTCTGCTTCAGCTGAAAGGAGGCTTTAGCCGCAGCCCTGCGGGCGTAAGGCGGTGCACAGCCAGCCCGTGCCTGCTCTGTAGCTGCTGCGGGGTTTTTTTCAGCCGGTGAGCTGTGAAACCCGCCCGAATACGCCGGGAGGTGAACGCGTTGTTTTGCGATGTGGGCTGAGGATTTGTCGGGCGTTTTAAGTGCCTTTTATTCAGTCCGTTCTGGTAACGCAGACGCTGTCCATGAGTTGTAGGTATCCAAAATGAGAGGTGTGTTATCTGCTTTTCGGGTGCCTTTAGTTTACCCCAGTATTTCAGACCTGGTGATGAATTTGTTCAGCGTTTGTCTACCGACATTTGGCCAGCGTAGTCGTTCTTTTTATACAGCTTTCTAAGCATGAGGCCTGTATTTGTTAACAAAATTGCCATCTTGCTCTAAAAAAGAGGGTACAGTTTTGATACACAGAAAACTTACATCAAAAAGAATCATAAAAATGAACCTGAGCAATATGTTAATTTGAAGTGGGGGTGGGATATATTTTCATATTATTTATTTATTTATTTATTTATGTACCCAAACCCCTGCAATTAAGAAGTTATTTGTGTTTGATTTGTGCCTATTTGTTTATTATCATTATCTAGTATGATGACATGAATTTTACATTAGGGGCTCTTCGTACTTCAGCTAGATTTTTGGGCCTTTAGGTGCTAAGCTGCAGATGTATTAAGAAGATAGACCTTTATAACGACTGCCTTTCCTCTCATCTCATTTCATAATCTATTATCTGCCTCTGTGGGAAGGAAGAATATCAGAATAGTAAGAATGTGTCCTACTGCAGGTAGGAAACGATGAGTGAAAGTTGTCTGAACAGATGTTTCTGACTGTTAGCTGAAGAACGCTGAAAGCACGAATGAGGAAAATAGTGAAAACAAATTAAGGGTAGAACAAATCCTAAAAATAAATGGTTATATTTGCTGTGAATGGAAGGCCCGGGCAAGTCCCTGTTGCAGGCAATGGAAGCTTGTCTGTTAGCTTTTCTACAAGCAAGTCCTTAAAATGTTACTGTGCATATGTAAAACCCATTTCTGTATCGAACAGCTGTAGGAAGGCACTGTACTGATGGCTCAAGACACTGAAAATCTTACTCAGTGCGAGGTGATTCTGCAGTCTTGGTTCCTGGCATTCCCTTACGTTATAGCTATGCTAATAGTTATCTCTCTAATATAATAAAGCAGTTTAGAAGGCATGATTTGAAGGTACAAGTGATGCAAAAATCCTTTAAAATTTCTTACATAAATGTAGAAAACCCAGAACATTCAACATGAGTCGGTATTGAAATACTTCATCTCTCCAGTTACTCCTAAATACACTGTCAAGTCAGTGTACCTCCGGTTACCTAGCAGAATTGATATCTTTGATTTGTTTGCTCAAAAAACCTCAGCTTAGAATCAGTCACCAGAAGAGTGTTGGGGTTTTTTTTGGTTTTGTTTTTACCAAATTTGTTTTTGATAATTTGGAATTTAATGTTAAATGATTTCCAATGCCAGCAATGTAAAAATAGGTAAGGGAAAGCTATGTGAATATAGGAATATTCTCACTGTATCATGTGGTAGTCTCTGGTAGCACATTTCCTGACTCCATCCAGTTTTGTCCTGAGAGAAATCTGACAAGCAGCTGCCCTACTCTTTAAAGGTATTAATCTCAGAATAATGACACTTTCCTTGATTTACAAACCCAGCCACATGGAAAATCAAGATAAATCCCATGTAGAAAATGAATAAACTTAATAATATCTGAAAACAAAATTCCTGCCCCAAGTAAAAGCTTTTCCTTCAAAAGGCAGTAAAAAAGGTCTATATTACATGATGTCCATTAGGAGTTGGCAATTGTTTTTTATTTTGATTGAAATATAACTGTAGTTAGTGATGGCTCATAAATATTAAAATAAATCTGATATAACTGTCATAAAAAAGCAGAAAGAAATTACATATCAGTTGGACCAGTAGTTCATTTAGGTCAGTACTCTGTGTCTGACAGTGGCAGAAGGAGAGCATGTAAACCTGGCCACATTCTGCACCTTCTCAGCATCCACAGTTGTATTAGGGTCCAACCCTTCCTATTTTAATTAGTGTCTATGGATCTCTCTGTGTGAGTTTGCCAAAGCTCCTTCTAAACATGCTGACACCCTCTGCCTCCACAGCCAGCATGGAAGCAAGTTCCAGAAGATCATGGCTGTACAAAAAAATTACTTTCTTCTACCTGTTAAAAAGTTCTTAGTAGTTTCATTCCATACGCCCTGCTTCTAGCTTCAAGGATTTGGTGAATAACAGTTCCATGTTCACCTTATCCATGCCTTCACTGTAAATCTTGATCACAACCCGCCAGATTCTGATAATTTCAGAGAAATGTCAACAATGACCCCAAGACCTCTTTCCTGTGTGGTAACTATCAGTTCTGAGTCCATGGTTGTGTAGATATGGTTTAGGTTGTTTTTCCTGTAGGTACACCACTTTGTGTCTATCTGTGTTGAAGCTCTTCTGTGTCTCTTTTGCCCACACGCTCTGTTTTGCAAGGCTCTTCTGGAGGTTTTGTGCCACAGATAAAGCATTTGGCTATCTAAGACAGCTTATGATCATCCACAGACTTGCAGATTTCACTGTTTATTCTTTTCTTCAGGTCACTGAGAAAGTTGAATAAAACCAGTCCCAGCACTGGACTTTGTAGGACTTCACTGTTGAGTTGTCTCCATCCTGAAAAGAGGCAATTAAGCCCTAATCTTTACTTCCTGTCCTTTAACCAGCTTTGTCTGTAAATGGACCTTTCCTCCAATACCATGGCAACTTAGTTCTTCTATTAACCTTCCATTGTCAAAAGCTTTTTTGGAACTCTAAATATATTATGTCCTCTGGGTCACCTTTACCCATGTGCTTTGTGGCAGCATCACAGGACTTTGGCAGGATTCCCCACTGTAAAAGCCATTCTGGTTCTTTCCCAACAGACTGTGTGTATCCACCTGCTCAACAGTCCTGTTCTTTCACGTGCTGTTGATATAGCTACATAATTTTGCTAATGATACATTGCCTACTCTTTCACCAAAAGACATGATACCTTCAAGTTTGGTTCTGAAGAATTTAACTGCTGTCTCTTCTTAGCAAGTAAAAGTAGCAAGTCAATAGCAGAAATAGAAACCAGGCCTCTTGACAGTTAGACACAACTGCTTTTCTTCATTTTTTTTTTGAAATGGTATTCCCTATGGACCTTTCCTGGACCTTCTGGATAGCCAAGTCCCTAACACGCTATTTTATGTACTGAACGCTATTGTTCTATCGTTATACTAGTGGTAGAACACAGAGTGCGTGCATGATGTGTGCATATACATACATACATATGCAGTAATGATGTTTTCACAAAGTAAATGTCATCCTATGTGTGAAGGCTGTAATTTGAGTACATTTAAGAGTTGCTAAGAGTCACTCCTTGCTAAACAGAATTATATATAACTCCAGTAATCTTTTAAAACTTAAAAATTAGTAAAATCACTGCTGCCATGAGTATGGATTGAGCAGCAAGATAGTTTAGGATAACTGCCAAAACCCTAAATGTGACAAACTGCTCAGAACAGTTATAAAAAATGAATAAGCAATACTTCTGCACAGACTAGAAGCACATCTTGTTAACGTGTATAGAGATATGTCTGGCCATGGACAGGTTGACAGATAAAGAGCTCTGAAGATATGTTTACTTCATAGGGGGACTTCATGCACTGTTGCTAATCGGGTGCTTTATTTTATTTACCACTGTTCTGTGTCATTTGTCTTTGTATATTGGCAGCAGGCCTACTGAATGGCCTTCTTATAATAAAGAATACATCAGATTTATCCCTGGTGTAACAGCTGTCTTCAGTGGAGTTAGCCCAGAAATTCATTTGGCTCAGTATCTCTTGTTAACACAATACTTGGGATGACTTGAGTTGCTCGAGTACTTTCATTTTTGTGATGGTGAGGTATTTCCTTTCAATGATCCCTTTCTCAGGCAGAATTTAAGATACGCTGCCATTTCTCATGATAATGACAAATCTTTCTACCAGATGTACTGCTTTCCAAAACAAATTTCCAGCATGTATAAATGAGTGTTGTTTCCTTTTGTTTTCAGTCTATTTTCCTTTCCATAGTTCTTCCTTTTCATTAAAAAAGCTTTATAATACAAGTAAATTTTTCCAATGTCTCCGTCAGGAAACCCGTATCATTTACATCCACTTTATATATGACACGTGTAAATGGCAAAAAATTTGTCCAGGTGCTCATCTAGGTCAATGGCAAAATTGAACCCAGCAAGCCTAATCTTCACTCTCCAACTACATCTGCTGGGTTGCTGGATCTCCGCCTATTTTTAAGCTAAGCTGGCATTTCTACCATTGCTCTTTGTGTGCCTTCCATTGAGATAGGAGGTGATATAGTTAAGTTCTCCTTATTCAGGCTACCGTTCTTTTTTGAAAATTTCTATTTCACTTCAGTGATGTAGGAAGGTGGCAGCAGTCCTGAGGCAGTATCAGGAACCACCTGGGGATGTGGGCTGGTTGTTTCCCCTACAAGCCAGGGAATGGAGTGCCACAGGCACTTCGCCGTAACGGTCCTAGCTCTTAGCTAAACTTTTATTTAGTTTGCTGCTTAGGAAAGGCAGAGGAGGTGAGGCCGGCATGGCCCTTGCCTTTTATTGGTGTTTTGGGTCATCAGCTTACAGTAGACACTTTACTGCAACCTCTTCTGAGTGCCAAGTTGATTTTCTGCTTTTCAAGTGTTGTGTAAAGGTGGACAGTATTCACTTTTCTGTTCTTTCTTCTAAGTATACAGCTTAGAGCAGTGCACCTTACAGCTCAGCTGGTGCTTTCTGATTCCATAACTGTTTTCTAACTTTACATCACGGTTAGGAAATGTTTAACCTATTTTGGGGCCAGACACATTTAATTACTTCAAATATGTTATTCTACTTGACTGCTTATACTCAAAGTGATGCATTAAAACATCTACACTAATTTTGGATACTTTTAACTCTGATTTTGTGCATTACAGATTTTTTTCTTGTTAATAAACCTTCCCGATTTAGAATGCAATTTAGTTTTCTTTGGGTTCCATTTATGCCATCTTTGTGCTGTGGAACTTTGAGCACAAATGATAAATTTAATGCAAATGAGCTTTATAACACCCTATGCTGAAAAGCGTTCTGTGGTTTGGCATTCAAGACTGGAGGTGGATAAAATTAAAATAGGAACTGCAGTGGATATCTAGGTGATGTGGGCTTGGATTTCTGTTGGACTCCATCTTCTTTCCATTCTTCAGCTCTTAAAATTTTATTTTTCCTTACCAGGAACTTTTCAATTCAATAATTTTAAATTGACATGTTCTTATTTACCATACCAAAATGAGTCACAGAAGACTATTGTGGCTGAAGTTCTGTGAAAGCATCAGCAGGGTTCTGATGAAAATTTGCCTGTTTTCCTGGCTGCCTACCAAGGAGATTACTGGGGATCTGAGAACTGTCCTTCCTTCAAGTCAGCGGTGAAATTGGAGACTTTGGGGTTTCTGAGCTCCACAGTCCTAGGTCAGTTCTGCAAACTGGAGATGTAACCATAGCTAGCTCTTGGTTCCTGGGTCCACAGTCAACGTCCTGCAGCTCTCACAGCCCACACCAAACCAGCACATCTCAAAGTTCTGGGACACTTGCATTTGGCTGTGGATTTGAGAACTTTGGTTCACCCTGTGAAACCAGGAACCTGGAAACTCAGGTAATAAGGCTTATTCACTGTTAGGACACTAATTTGGTCTCCATCTGGTAGAGCTGAAGCTTCTCCCTCCCCCACCACAAAACTCCCCTTTCTAGAGCTTGGAGTTGCAAGTCTCACTTCTGAGCTTCAGGGTGCTCACGGTTTTCAGGGTACCAACTCTCTGGGAGGGCTGTCAAAGGGATGGGAGTCTATCAAAGTAGGGGTGAGCAGATGAAATTTCAAGTTGTGAAATGTTGCACTGAAGTTTTCAAAATGAAGTGTTGCTATTATTAAACAGTGAAAAATTCTTCGTCCAAAGTGAAAAACTTTGGAAGGTGTAATCTTTCATACTGGAACAGAAGACATTTTCATCCATAGTTACTATATTTTCCATTAGTTGCACCTATCTTTTACTTTGCTGGAATTTTAATGTGAATAAATAAAATATTTCATTCATTGTGATTGCCCTGGAAATGCCTCCAATATAGATAGATTTTAGATTTAATGTACCAGGCTGAACCTCGTTTTGCACCAACAGGGACATTCTGGAGGGGTAAGAAAAAACTAAGCCAGAGTGATCCAAGGCACTGACTGTTTCTATTTGTCACACAGGCACTGGCTGTGCATTGCCTAGGGCAAGGAGCCAAACCAGCCTTGGCAGATTCACACAGCAGCACACCACAGTCATGAAGTTTTCTGTGCCATTCTCTTTCCCTAATTTTGTTACCTGTGCAAAATTGATTTGTATTACAGACGTGTTTGGCCCAATAATGTTATTCTGGTGAGGCAGTACAACCCTACATCCTGCTGCTGGAATTTCAAAATATCACAACATTATCACACTTTTCTCCCTTTTCTTTGAGCTTGGAGTAGGTGGCACAGGTAAAATTGCTGCATGTTCCATAACGATCCTATTTTGTTAAAGTGGGTCGCAATTTTTCTATTGGCAACATAATGAAATATTATCTAGAAGATTGTACGCCACTGTGGTTTTTCAAGTAACTTGTTTGTTACAGAAGACTAGAACTAAAACTTCGGAGTGCAGTTTCAGCTGAAATTTCACTTTTCTGTTTATTTGGGTGAAGTTTGCATTGGTTTTGTCTTCTGTTTGTTTTTGCCTTTTGGGCATCACTACTTATGTGATGAGATTTTTACTATTTAGCATTAGGTATATAATTTAAGAACAAAGGTTCCATGGACATAGTTAAAGGAATTTCCAGAATCTCATTAGACTAGATTCACAGTCTCCATTCACCATTTATTCTTCATGTGCATAAACTTCTAACTTATTACTTAAATAAGATACTGAAACTTGGCATTAATACCTTCTTCATTTTCTGTTATAATGATCAACTTCATCTGTTCACTACTCTTAGATCTGTTTTCTCTCTTCTGTAATGTGAGTCATATTTCTCATACTGGTATATTAATATACATTCTCTTGAATGTATAATGAAGAAATAGAAAATCACTTTTGGTCCTCTTCATCCATCTCTGTTCTTAATCTTTGGTCATCCCATTGGAAGTGTCACGTGAAACAGGTAAAGCTGTTAAAACATGTCATATATTCATCATCTCAAAACTCTGTGCCTGTGTAGTAGTAAGAGTCTGTAGGATAGTTGCCCATTTATATAATAGCTATTCAATGTTTACTGGTTATATCTCATCTACAGTGAGCCCAGAAACATACTGACCTTTGTGGGGTGAATGACTTACCAAGTGAGCAGAGGAGCTGTTTTACTAGATCAGACTAGTGGTGCTTCTAATTTTGTAACCAAAACATCTGATTCAGAATACTAACTAACAGGCGATGTAAAGGGAAGTGAGGGAAAGCATGATCCATCTGGGAAGATGCTTCCAAATTTATGTCTTGATGCATGAACACTGATGGACCCAGTGGTCCTAATCCAAAGGTCATTTAAGGCAATGAAAGAATTCCTCTGGCTTGAAAAGACTCAGGATCTAGCATTTTGTCTTTTATGGTTTTGGTTCTATTTTCACTTGGTTTTCTTTATTTTACATTCCCCTTAGCATTAGGACCCTTCTATTCTGAATGCTTTTTCACTTTTGAAACTTGATTTTCATATATATGCCTGTTTCCAATATGCACTTTATTTCTGTTTTGGTTGTAGTGTTGTGGTTTGTTTTTTTTTAAATCAAGTCTTTCTCTAAATACCTTGTTTTTCCCACATCGTGTGAGTGGGAAGGCACTTTCTCCCTTGTGAGATCCCTATACTGACTCATTGTATTAATTGGAAAGGTAGTTTGTCTTTAGGTTTCTAGTTTTGTGTCTATTCCTTTTAGATTTAGATTGCTCTGTTAAGTCCATAATAATATAAATATTTTCCTAATCCTGGAATTGGCAGACCTCCTTTGGATTTTCTATGCCAGACTTTCATATTTTCAATAATATGACCCTCAATAAAGAGGCAGCTGGATAAAGTCATAAAACAAGCTCTAAAAAACATGGATAGCCACATACTTTAATTTGCTGTTTTGGTATCCGTGTCTAAACCAGTAACTCTCAAACTTATTGCACTTAAAAAATGGTACTGAAAATCATTAAGACAGCATGTCTGCAGGGTACTCTTTGATTTCTGTTTATGCATAGTAGGAGACTGAGGTTGGAGCAGAGGATTTGGGAAGTTTGGCTTTGGAGCGGTCAGGGCTGGAATCTCTAAGCCTGCTGTTAGTGGACTCGAGTGGGTGGTATTTGATCTATCAGTGTCTGTAAGCTAAAGGAATGATCTGTTTGCAACAGAAAATACACACTGACATTCCCTGGTGTGCAGGTGTATTCTGCTGAGAAAGCCAGATCCTACCATGAGAAAAGGGAGTCCTACAAACCCATCTTTAATGCAAATCTTTTGTGGCTGGCACAGCTGAAATGGCCTGGTACTGCTGCTCTAAAGTAGACTGCTGAACAGGGCATAATTTTGAACATGCAATGGAGCAGCCTGTATCAAATGGAGGAATTTAAACGTACATTTATTTTCAGTGTCCCTTGGCTGCATGCAGAATTCTTTCTCCCTACTCCAGCTTACTGCTGTGAGCAATACAATAATTTTCTGTATATTTTTTCAGAACTAAATCTAAACAATTTTGGCAAATGTAGTAAGATTTACTGACTTGAGGAAGCACTTTTTTTCCTAAATTAAAGCTGTTCGGTAGGGTTTTTAATAGAACACACAGAAAAGTTAGGAAATTCCTCATTTGCTCTTTTCTCCTTTTCTAGATAAATGGGATCTAGTATGGACTGGAAGAGGAAACACATTATGGAAGAGCTTTGTGTTGCAATGTTGACACCACATTGCAATCCTATATACACTTGTAATAAGTTGCTGTTCACTGCATCAATGATACAACTGCTCCTCAGCTATATCTGATAATATGGTACGGACCTCCCAGTTTTTATAGATCTTAGCAGACAATAGGGTTTTTTTAATCCAAATTGTTAGGTAATTTTTTCACTGTCTTACTAACATTACAAGTCATTCCTTATAATTTTTTTCAGCTCTTTTCCAGTAAGATTGCTTAGGTTTTTCTTGAATATTTTCCCCCATCCTCAGGTTTGCCCTGAGGAAACTTTTTACAATGTAGAGCTTAAAGTGTCTTTACTTAAGTTTAATAATTTTGGTATTTTTGGCTTTGGTTGATTCTTTTGACACATGCAACCATCTGACTCCGTGTTACAGATTGATTGTGCGTTATTTTACTGCACTTGGGAATCTTTTCAGAGACGGAAATATAAAAAAGTTACATGGATCAACTACAGTTTTCATGATTCTTATGAAATAGAGTAGAAACCACATTAAATGGCAGCATCAATTGGCAATTCGGTTTTCCTTTATTCTTGTTCCAAGATTATGCAAAAAGATCACTTACTGTATATTTTGTTTAATGAACACAACACTACAGTATCTTTGTGTGAAAAAAATTGTAATAGCATTTGGTCTTTTGCATGTTGTATTTTTTCACTCTCAGGAATTGTGCTAAACACATGGATAGCTGGGGTCAACCAGGGTGAAGAAAGCTCAGATATTCCACTTGGCCTCAAACCATAGCAGCTGTGCTCCTTTTTTCTCATTAGGCTCAGGCTTTTGGCTTGCACAAGCTCTTCCCTTAGCTTTTGCATGCCTGCAGTGCTGAAGCCAGAGTCCTGTCAGTAATTCCCAGGATTCGGTTTCTTCTTGCTTTTACTCACATGTGTAACATCACGAGGTGAGTAGGGAAGGCAGCTGAAATCCCCGGGCAGTCTAGGTGCCCAAGGGAAGATGAAGACCTGGGTGGACAAGAAGAAGCCTTTCTAGGGCTACATGGGTGCCACTAACAACGGAGGCCCGGCCCCGTTCCTTGGCTTTGGGTCAACCTTTTCAGCAGCATAGACCATTGTGAAAGCGGTCTTTCTTTGCCCTTGAAGAATCACTGAAACTCCTTCGTACAGTCAAATGTCAAGTTACTTGATCAGCTTTTATCTGGAAAATGCTTCGACAGGCTTTTGTTGTAGAGCAATTAATTTTAACTGGCTGAACAACAGAGAAGCTCCTGAGGATGTGGCCTGAGCTAGGACTTTCCTTGCTTACCTTTAATTAGCAGCTTTGTCCTGGCTGGGAGGGTTTTTTGGCCTTTCTTCCTTTTTTGTGATAAGGAATTAGAGGAATTAGTAACGGTTCCTCCTAAAGGAGCGGGGAGCACTTGGTGATACATGGGAGCAGAGCTATTTTATTCTTGGCTGCCAGATAGGTTTTTCTGCTTGTGTTCTCCTTCCAGATGCACAGTGATAATTGTAACGGGCAGCTCGGCGATTAACATGGCAGAACTGGCAGTTAAAGTATCTTCTACTTCAGGTTTAGCTAATAGATGGGAAGCAAACACACAGACCGAAAACCTGTGTAGTGAGAATAAAACTCTCTGAGATGTTTTTTCCTGATTCAAGACTTGGTTTTATTTGAAAATCCTACAGTAGAGACCGTTTTGTCTCATGTAGCACCTCCCTGCTGTACACCAGTGGTGTTGTGTCAGGAAGCAAAACGATGTGGAGAGGCGTGGGACTGAGGTTTTGCTCCAAGGCATAGTTTTTTCCAGTCTGACCAATCTGCTGTACAGCTTTGCTTCTCTCTCCTTTCCCTACTAGAGTCTGAGTTCACAGTCAAAACTGATCCTGCATCTGAAGGAGCTTTCCCATGTGCAGTTATGAACAGCATGAAAAGGCAGCAGTAACTTCTGCATTTTTTTATGATGCTGCCATGTGTTTGGAGATACCGATACACATTAAAGAAGTGAGAATGAAGGTAGCATATTCAAGAAGCATTTAAAAACAGGCCATGCAGTCAGAGCTTATTCAAGAAGTAATCTATACTGAAAGTGAAAACAAATTGGGGTACACAGATATTTTTAGGAATAACATTTTGGCACGCCAACTTTTCTGAACACTTTCAGGGTCATATCTTTGCCATTCTTCCTTAGGTGGGAGTCCCATTGAAACTGGTGGGAGTTGTGCCTGAATAAAGCTTTGACCCATGCTTTTCGCTAATATGACATCTTTTTCTTGAATGGCCTCCTAGCAACCTTGTTCATAAGTCATCTGTCATGTTTATTCTCTGAGTAAAAAGTGCCTTCCATCTGTTCTTAATCTGCATTCTCTTTAACGTCTATTTTTGCCTCCTTTTTTCTGTCATCTGTGTTGCATTGAAAATAGAGTTTCTGGCCAACTTTATATATCCCCATGTAAGGGGTTGTAATCATTGAAATAAATCTCTTGGCAGTCTTTTCTTTAAGCCTAGACAACCACAGTCATCAGGCAAAAATAAATGACAGGGGCAACAGCTTCAAATAAATTATTGAAGTTTTTACTTAGATGCCACTCTCCAGACTGGCTTGGCTAATGCTTTCTTTTTTGCTCCTTGAGCTCTTCCAGCTCTCAGCTTTACAGGCTGATTTTGCTCTTTTTTATTCTTTACCTGGTATTTTCTGATCTCGTCTCTCCCACCAGCTGTTCATTTTAGGCAAAGCACATGTGCATGGTGTATATGCTTTTTCCTGACGTGTGTCAGTACATACATGATTTCTTAGGTTATCTAATAAAGTCTGCAATAGTTTTGATGAAAAAAATGGAGCACTTTTTGGAGAAAAAGCAGGAGACAAATTACTACAGTGTCTTTTTCTGATATTGAATTTAATTTTTTTTACTATTAATGCTGATTTCTCAGCATGCTGTTGCTTTTTAGATAGAAAAACTCAGCTTCTTCCAAAGCACTATTGCAACGTGTGTTCCTCTTGTGTGGAAATGAATGTATTCCTGTTCCCTCTAGACCATTTAAAGACACTGTTTGACTTGGCTTTCTTTTCCTGATTGGGAGGGTGGAGAAGAAGAAAGAAGGCTCCTTCTTTGAATCCTTTGATCAGCAGAATGAAATCTAAGTCTGAGGCTAGCTCTATTTTACTTCTCCCCCCCCCCCCCCATGGGTGAAATATACTGCTTTTTCAGAAAGTTTGAGTAACTGGAAACTAGGCAGAAGAAACACATACGGAGCTCAGATGAAAACCATGTAAATCCATGCAGGGGGTTATGCAGAGAGTTTTTACAACGAGCTCCTGAGAGCTTAGAGACCCTTACTGCTCCTGAAGGCACCTCATGCCACTTATTCACTATAAATCAGAATAGTGGATTTGAATGCAGGTAAAGTTTAGACTTAAGCAGTTCCCTTTCCCTTTGGAAATGATGTTAGATATGATAAGGTGGTTCATGAGGCAAGTTATTAGGAAACCTGCTTTATTTTTCTCATACTACAATCACAGATTGACCTATCAAGTGAGAACTGGGCAAGGTTAATCAACGAATGATGCTAATTTTTATTGAGCCAAATTTTGAGGTTCTCACTAATTTTAACTGACTCTTACTGTACTCTTCGAGGTCAGCAGAAATAAGGGCTAGCTAAAAATTCAGTCCGCTGCATTGTCTCACAAACAGTACTTTTTCCTTGGTGAGCCTAGTAGGAGAGCTCATTCTGAGTTGTACTTAGCCACACTGAAGTACTGAAGAATTGAGAAGCTCTTGTTAAGATGCAGAAAACATATGACATTTTGGATGCTGTGCTGTGTCACAAAAAAATCTGTCAGTACGAAAAATTCAATATTCTTAAATAAATAGAAACTGCCAAGAGCTCCCCTTAACCAGAGCAAAGAAACAGACAATTGGACCAAATATATCTGTTTCTGTACAAATATTAAAAGTCTGGGGAAAAAAGTGTCAAAACTAGAGTTACTGGTTATAAATGAGAATGTTGATGTAACAGACACATTAAAAACTTAGTGGAAGGAAAATAATCAACATGACAGGCTAATATCAGTGACAAATTACATGGGAAAGACAGGTAAAGTCATGCCTGTCAAAGAGCAGGTTTTTTTTGTCTTGAAGAAAACTTAGAGTCAAATCTCATAGATTAACTATGTCACAAAACCAAAGAGTCCCTACAGATTGAAATTACAAGGCTAAATAAGAAAAGTAGAACTGTAGCACCACAGGACTGCAGTACAGTATTAGGACTGTAGTATCAACTGTCCTACTTAAATGGTGGCATTGCCTTTGACAACCTAGACAAGATCAAACAGGCATGAAGGCGGGAAATGCAATAACAATGGGAGACATCGTTTACCAAACTGAGATTGCGTAAATGGGCTGGGGGGTGATTCTGAGTAAAATTTTAGGTTTTGTAAATGATTGCTTATACATAGGCTATTTGTTTATCTTGAAAAAAAGAAAGTAATTCTAAGTAATTCTAAATAACTCTAGGACCTGGTCTTAAGCAGTGACAGAAAAACCTGGTTCAAAATACAGCTAAAACCTCTGTGTGACAGCAACTAACGTACTTAGATGCAGTATTCTTGAAATAGCAAACAAAAGGGGAAAAAATCTCCCATGGCAATGTTTAACTTCAAAGAGGAAACTACATAAGAATGTGAAAACTGTTTAAAAAGAAAGAGAGGCAAAACTTAAAATGTTTATAGGAGTCATGAAGATTGTTTAAATATGGGAGCTCACTGCAAGCTGACTTCCAGAAAAAGGCTTTAAAAGACCAAAAAAAGGTTTGCATAGCCGAACAGCAGGGTGAAGGAGTAAGAGGATGTCTCTTATTAAAAGGACTTCTTTTATTAAAAGTAAAAGGGCTTTCTTCAAGTTGAAGTTGTGCTTAAATGAGGAAAATAAAGCATAAACAAGTTAAATATATAAACAAAATAAGGCAGGCCAAAAGAGATTTTGAAGAACAACTTGGCAAAAACTAGTAATAAAGCCATTTCCAAGCTGTCTTTAAGTACGTAAAGTCTTGACAGAAAATCTACAGGACTAGTAAGTGATCAAAGTAGGGAAGGTATTTAGGGGCATACCCATTCTGGCATATTTCTCTGTCAAGAACATATCAGAAGATTTGTCACCAATAAAAGCATTGTTAGAAGAGATTTCAGAAGAAACTGGCAACAATGAACAGTAAAATATGTTCAGATGGTATCCATGCAAGTTAAAAGAACTAGAGTACAAAACTGTCAAGCCAGTAACAACGGTGTAATGCTTAAAAGTTTCCTGGTCTGAAAAAAATGGAGGTGATAAATATGACACCTAATCTGAGAAAATTAGTAGGAGCTGCAATACTTCCTAGGCCCCCTTCTAAATCATTAGATTTATGGATAAGTATGATAAAAAGGGGAAGAATCAGCATAGCTTTCATAGAGAAACCCAGAATCTCTAAAATTTCTTTGAAAAAGTAACTGAACATATGGACGAGAGAGAACCATTCGATAGAAGCTAGTTGGTCTTCCAAAATTCATTTAAGCATGTCCTTCATCAAAGGCTCCTGAAGAAACTGAAGTATCATAGGGTAAGAGATATGGGCCTCTCAGTAATAACCAGTTAAAAAATAAGAAGCAAATAGTAAGAATATATTGCTCATTTTTGCAATGGAGAGAATTCATCACTAGAGATCCAACGAATCTGTAAGAGCCTGTGATGTTCAACTTACAAATGTTTTGAAAGATACAGGGAGGGGAGGAGATGCCAGAGGTGGCAAAGTTCACTGATAGTACTTAAATTATTCAGGATAGGAGAAATTAAAGATTGCTGTAGGGGTTTGCAACAATGTCTCATGATACTGATGGACAAAATTAATCATTGATAAACGTAAAATAATACGCATAGGGAGGTCTTAACTTATGTATGCAGACATGACTTGGAGTTACAATTGCTATTTCTAAAACAAAAAAATAAAACTCCCACTGTATTCAGCAGAGGACAAAAAAGCAAACAATGTTTGAAAAATTTTAAAAATTGCGTAGAGAACAAAACAGCAAACATCACCGTTCCACTACATAAAACTGTCGTACACTCAAATCTTGAGAAGAGGCCAAAAGTGCAAACAGAATTCAAGAAATAGACCTCTTGTAGGATAATCAGAAGTGTGGAAGAGCTTGTCTGGAATAGCTTCCATAACAGTTGCAACTACATAAAGTTGGGCTCTTCAGCCTGGGAATGAGAGGATGGAGGGAAGGATCTGTAACAGCATGTTGTGGCACAGAGAAAGTAAATGAGGAACGACATTCCCTGTTTACAAAATCGTTCACCGAATGCATGGTGCACCTGCCATTGGTGGCAGTTTCAAAGCAAGCAAGTGGATGTCTACTTTGCTTGTGTTTCATGGCCTAAACTACCTCAATTTGTAGGGTGGTATCTGGGGGTGATGACTGCCTTGTGCACGATCAGAGCCTGTACAGCAGAGTCCTTGTTGGCTGGACTGCAGTGTAGGTACCTTTTTTGTCCAGGCAAACCTCATTTGTTGTTGTTGTTATTTGTGGGCTCTTTTTAGAGTTGAGGACTGCCTCCATCTTCATTTTGTATCATCCCTGCTGTTTTATATCTCCTCTTTTGCTTACTACTGGTTGCTTAACTGGGTGAATGCTGTGTTTCTTCCATTCCTCCTCACCCCAATGCATGAGCTCTGAAGTAGATGGTCCTGGGAGAAGACTTTATCCATGCTTTCTAGCTGTTTTATTTTTGTTTAAAGCAGATTATATCTGGCCTTGAGGGAGAAGACTTGGTTTTATTAATTGTTTGATTGTAAGCATTTTGCTACCAAACTGGCTTATTTTGGTTTTAAGGGTTTCTTAAAACCTATTTTTAAAATAGTGCAATGTATTTGGAATACACATTGTAAACGTGTAATTCTTAGGTGCTGGCATCATTCTGTTTCTGGTGTGATTTCAGTGGAATTATTTCTGCAAAATTTTGAGAATACATGGCTACATCCCATCTCTGAGAGCATTTTAGGAAGTTTCTGTCAATCTAATCTAGAATCTCTGCATTACTAAAAATCAAATTGACTTTGCTGATCCTCTTATTCTTTTTTTCTTTATATTTGTTGCACCCAGTTCTAGTTTTCAGGAAACTGGTGCAAAATTATATTTATTTCAATGCAAAAGTGATAAGGTCTTCTTTAACTGTGTTCGTTTTTTTTTTGTTTGGTTTTTTTTTTTTTTTTTGTTCCCCTTTTCCATTTTCTTGGAGCAACATTTAAGTCAGCTTCTGAACTTCAAACACAAGACTAGTCCCTTTTGATTTTAATGGGGGCGTATTTCTTCAACAGTTATCAGCCTCAAGTCCTGAAAATAACTAGATGTATAAAAGAAAATTGTAAGTCTTGAGTGAAGAGTTGAAGAGAGGATGTAGAGAAGATTAGCCAGTGTGTTGAAGATTTTTTGCAGCAGTGGGCAGGCTGCATAGATCTGTGCTGCTGCTTGCATGAAAAGCATGTGTTCTGGTACAATTCCAACATTATAAAACCCGAAGAGACCATTTTGATAATTTACTACAAGCTATATGATCTTGACCATCAGCATTCCTTGGTTTAACTTGTCTGAACTAGGTATGTTTTTTAGGAAAAACAACTAATTTTAGTTCTAAAATTGTTGTAGTAGGAAACCCACCAAACCTATGGTAGCAAATTGTTAACTGTTCTAGGGAGTTTTATCCCATTGAATATCCACCTTGTTGATTTTTTTTATTGTTCTAGTTTCTCAGTCAGAAATGCCATATAACGTCAGATAAATGCCTATGACACATGCCATATACGAAACATTAATGGTGTACAAGCCACAAGCTTGTTATCTGAGAGTTAATAACGTGTTAGGGACTCGCCTATTGTCAGGAGTCTAGCAGAGAGAGCGCACCCATTTTGTGTCCAATGAGCCAGGGCAGTGGGTGTTAAGTCCTTGATTCCCATTGAAAAGCGACTGAAGGCAAAAATTTCTGGTGTGACCACTGCTGTCAGCCTTAGTAGAGGCATAGGGACAAACGCTGAAACATTTTTTTGAACTGTCAACAGAGATGTGCCTGGGAACCCAAGTGAGGCCCACTGAAGAAAGACACACTGCCACTATCACCTCCTGCTTGTTATTATTTTTTTGATTTAGCTTCCTATGTATCACTGATAATTCTGGAATGGCTTGAATGGACAACATGGAGCTAGAGTTTAGCTGAAGGCCAGGCTTTGCCTTGCTATCACAGGGTTTTGGTAAGGTGAGATAACAGGAAAGAGCCCAAGTGAGAAATTGTCTTTGGAAGTCTTTGCTAACAGATTTTTGGATACAGAGGTACCACAAGAGGGGGGAAAATGAACATTAAGGTCCATCTGGAAATAGGTCGCATAATATAATCATACTTTCTCATACAGTTATACTGTTTTGATAGTCATTTCATATGGTACTGAAAAGAACTTACTTTGTTTGTAATGGACAAACTGTGGATGTTGAGATCTCACCATGGCAGGCTATGTCATAGCCTAATTATTTCTTTTTTTTTCTCTGTCATTTCTTTGTGTAGGTGGAAAACGTTCGGTTACTTGATCGTTTATCTTCAAGAAAAGCTGCACTGGGGACCTTGTATTTAACAGCTACCCATGTCATATTTGTGGAGAATGTTTCTGAAACTCGTAAAGAAACCTGGGTATGAATTTTGGGTTTTTTTCAGTTAGCTGTAAGTGCGTGGCACTTTATTGATGGTAATTTGAAAATAACTTGCAAATAGCTTGCAAAACAATTTAAACATAGTAAATTAGTTCAGATGGATGCTTTTATAACTTCAGAGCATGTGAAATTCCAGGCTGGTAATTTTTGAAAATTTTCAATGGATTCTGGATATCGCAACACAGTAAGAGGAGTAGAAGGATCTTCACCATACAAATACCAGATGTGATTGACCAAGGAACAGCTGCTGTAAACTACAGTGTTGCTCCTATGGTCCAGGAAGAACTGAGGAGAAATGCTTTGAATGTGAATTACTACCTTGACTCAGTCAGCTCTTGCCTCTCTCCCTAACTGCTTGTGCTGGATCAGTGATTTTGTTGTTTTTTTTGTTTTTGGGGTTTTTTTTGCATAATGTGGCATTTTGAGTTATCTATTTTGATGGACCAATAACATATGTTGCATGTGTATATATATAGGTACAGATATAGCTCCGGTAACATACCATTTGAGAGTCTTTTATGTAGCTTAATTATGAATCCTTTGTCCAGTTTTGTACTAATTATTAACTCCATCCTCTTTTGGTCCCACTATTCCCCTCCTGATTCTTAATGTAATGTTTCATCTCATCTGATGCAGTATTTAAAATTATATCAGGACTACCATTCTGCCCATGAGGAGGCCCAACATTTTAGTCTTATCTAACTGATGCTGGTTTATCTTCTCACCGTACAGAGAGATGAAAAGAGCTTCTTTTCTGACAACTGTTAGCTTACACTAAAACAAACAAACAAAAAGCTTTGGATAGCTTGACCAGGCTAATGTTTGAGCAGCTGAAACACTCCAGAAGTGCTTCTTTGTCTCTAGGTGATGTATCAGGTGCTGCTTGACCCTGAAGCTGGAGATAAGAACAAAACTACAAGAAGAGGAGTGTGAGGATTTTCTGAAACAATAGTGGAAGCTACTGTGCCTGCCCTGGCACATCATTATAAATAATTATTTTTCTTCCTAAGGATTTGAATCAGTTGGCGTAACCGTTTTCAATTCCCTCGCAGGTTCTTCACAGCCAAATTTCCTCTATTGAGAAGCAGGCCACCACCGCCACTGGTTGCCCATTGCTGATCCGCTGCAAGAACTTCCAGGTCATCCAGCTGGTCATCCCTCAGGAACGAGACTGCCATGACGTTTACATATCTCTGATACGTCTGGCACGACCAGGTATGAGAAGGAAACTGACACAAAAGTTGATCCTCATCCTGAAGAGGGAGAATACAATGGAAGACATGTAGCTGTGCATCTTTGCGCTTTACAGTTTAAGAAAAAAGGCTTCATTAGAGATGTATTATGAGAGAAAAGGTCTCTGGGCAGACGAACATATTGAAATAATCACTTACGGAGCAACGAAGAAAGCACATTAAAACAAGTAGTTCATTCCATAAAGTATGTCATGAACTTTTGTTGACAATAATACTCTAGGCTATCACTGGCCATAAAATACGTTATAATGCTATTTTATGTGTAACTGTTGTTTACGGGATGCCTTGTTACCTGTGAATTTAGGAAAATACTGTCAAGTCTCTAAATCCAGGGAATTTTCATGTTCCTGCTGTGACAAAAAACTTATGATGTAACTAGTGGTCATGTCAAGGTCTGAATTTTCCCTTTCTGTGCTGTGCATAAATTTCTTAAAATCAGTGAAAGCTTTTGCAGCAAGTAGTTGATTTATCCCATTGGACTGCCTGTGCCTGTTATTACCTAGGTTTTGAATTTCTGAATTCAGATCAGATTTCTTTGGAAACCTTTCCTCTTTTCAATGAAAATCCAAATGTTGCAGCAAAGTCCAACATCTGATCCTCTGCGTTACAGCTGCTCTCCTAAGAACCAGTTGACAAGGCTTCTAGATTGTTTGTTTTAAATGATAACTGTGGAAATACAACACCAACCTCTGTCCTTTACTATTATTTTGACAGTACACAAAGAAAACGTTTACCACAGTCTGTACAAAACTGACAACATTGGCTTTAATTTTTATCTTGCTAGGAGAACACCAATTTTACCTTATTGTGGACTTGGCAGTGTTAGGTTTACGGTTGGACTCAATGATCTTAAGGATCTTTTCCAACCTAAATGATTCTATGATCCTATTCTATGATCTAGTGTGTAGAGGGGGAAAAAATTGCACAGTCAGCCAGCACAGCTACTGAACTTCATAAAGTACCTTCTATAATTAGGACAGTAGTAGTAGTAGTAATATGCAACTGCAGCAGATGTAACTTGATATGCTAGGTGATGCAAGATGAAAGTAATCAGAGAAATTTAAAAACAATGAGACAAATTCAGTCAGTGGTTCTGCTGATGTAAATCTGGATTAATTCCGCAGGCCACGTCTGCAAGTATGTGTTCATGCATGCTGGAAGGAATGCAATTCTGTAATGCCCTTTCCTTGGAGCCAGGAGGAGGTGTGCATACTGCTATGCACTAGAGCAGGACACTTTGATACGGGCATACAGAGTGACGAAGGGAAGAATAGCTATGGACCCTGAATACAAGCTCAGTGGCAGACTGCAATGGACAAGGAGGTTCAAATGAAGAAGATGCAATAAGAGCACCATAGAATTAGCTCTTTGCACAGTTCAGCCGCACAGTAGTTTTCCTTGTCCAGCAAAATACCCGATCTTCATGTGAGGCAAGATAAAATCTTGCTTACTTAAAATTAGAAGGCTCCAATTGCAAGTTGAGCCAAATGTACCCTGACAGTGCTCTGCTGTGTCTTTTTGTCCAGGCACAAAGCTGTACTTTCTTAAGATAATACTCAACATTATAAGGTACCCTTTACTCCATGAGGAGAAAATTTGACTCATTCAGGCTCTATTTTTTGTTCCCTGCCATTCATTCCACCATAGCTGAACCTGAGTGAAGCCCATCTTGTGTACTGGCTTAATATATTCTATGTTACCTGATGTCCTAGTTACACTAGAGGAGCAAATTTGTGTTTGATTTTATTCTTGCCAGCTGTTAATAGCATTTTAATAAGGTCAAGCTGTCAGCTGAATTTGGTCTTTTTGCTTAATTAACCCATGTTGTGAAACAAGCTGACCATAACAGTTATTACAGGTGTAATAGCAGGATTGCAGATGCTTATGGCAAAATAACTGTGAAAGATTAGAGAAGGTCCTAGAAGTGCTGGAGAAGAGCTGATAACTGAGCTTTAAGGCACTGACTATTAATGCTTTAACATTTTTGTTACTACCTATAGATACCATCATGTAATAATACTTGTAACATTGAGTCAGACTTCTGTCATAAATAACCTGGGTATATTTTAATAGATGGACTTTTAAAGGCTTCCCATGTGCCTGTGAACAGCAGGTCCAGTTGGAAAGAAAATCCAGATGCTTCTGACAACAAAGCAGTAAAAACAAGAGCTCAGATTGCTACCACAAGCACTTTATTAAAATGAGCTCAGATGGATTTATGGATTATGCTAAAACTTTATGTTAGCAGCTGAGAAATAAATCAGACTGTCTTCCTAATCTGAGCCATGACAGAAGTTGGAAATCAGAGTACAGAAAGAGTTTGAACTGTCAGACAATGTGCAAATCATTCTTTTCTTTCTCCTTACTCATGACTTTGTTGACTTTCAGTACTTTCCTGACAGAGTTAACATGAGTTTTCTTTCCTTATGTTCATACTTTTGTGTGTGTATATACAATCAATTTAATTGAAATTTATAAAAGCTAAATATAACTTAAATTACACCTTTAAAAGACATAATCAAAATAGAAGTAAAGACTTTCTATTAAAAAAGGTGGAAGCCTTATTATTATTAATATTGTAGTTATTTTTGTTGTTGTTATTTTTATATCTGAAAGTTCCTTACTGTAGTGTTTTAAGACTCTGCTTATTAGGTATCGATTTTTAGGAAAAAAAGTGTAGTATTTTAATTTACTGATCTTGTTAAAATTATGTTGTGAAACACCTGTATCAGTGGGGAACTATGAAATCAGAGAGGACTCAAGTTATGATTTACTTTACTTCAGTTCTAAAGTTAAAGCTTTCTGTTGGTCAGAAGTTTTAAGGAACTTAGAGCAACAGGATGAAACGTGCCCTCATGACATAACAATATCTTAAGTATCAATGAGATACTGCTATATACTGAATAGTTATTCATATCGGTGACAGTTGGCATTTAATGGCAATGGTGTCTGGCTGCCATTGGTCACCAGGATTAAGATACTCATTAGCATAAATACAGATACACTCCTAAAAAAGTTAAAAACTTCAGCACCAGTAAAGTTTATTATATGGTCCTTGACCGAGGGTGACAGGTGGCACAGCTACTTAAACAAGTTCATGGTCGTGATGAAATGATTGATGTAACATATGCTATTTTTATGCTATTACAACATCTGGTTCATTAATACCTTTGCTAATAATTCAAGAACAGAATTTTGCAGTCCACAAAACTAAAATGTCATTAAACCTATCGGAAACTTCCCTATTTAGGGACAAAGGCTTCTGAGTTAGTTCATTTTTGGAAGATTGTGCTGCGTAGTCCATTGTTCACAGCTTTTGTCTTTGCCACAGGACAGATGTTACATTAATAAAGGGACTTCTAAGCTACCTCTGGCCAGCAAATTCTTTTGCAGAACAAATGCTTATTCTGGCACTGACTTTAGTTTTCTTTGGATGAAAGCATATTATCACTGATATTTTCTCTTTGTGCTGGGGGAGGCTTCTACAATTCAGTAGAGAAGAGGTCTAGCAGAACAGTGTATTTTAAGTATCATTACTAATAAGGCACATATATTGCAACATATACAAGTAACAAAGCAGCACAGTACTTTCAAAGTATACTTGAAAATAGTTATAAGCCAGGATATGTACTTTTGTAGCAAAGCATACTATTTTAAAAGAGAAACTACATAAAGGACAATACCCAATTTTGGCTTTGAGGTGTGATGTTAGGTTGAGAAATCTGAAGTGTTTTACTGGTTTTGTTTGTTTGCTTTTTTTTCCCCCCAGTGAAATACGAAGAGCTGTATTGTTTCTCATTCAATCCAAAATTAGATAAAGAAGAACGAGAACAAGGCTGGAAGCTTGTGGACCTCAATGAAGAATACAATCGGATGGGTATTCCAAACAACTATTGGCAGATTAGTGATGTAAACAGAGACTACGGAGTGAGTCGTAGTGATTTTTCTGTTACAGAGGGTGTGAAGGGAATCAGCTGTCTGACTGTGGACTACCGAAGTGCTTAGATGCAGGATCCCTTTGTGCTCAGTGCTGTACACAAATGTAGTAAGGTGCAGTTCTTCCATTCTTTCACATAAAAAGGCACATAGAAAAGATGTGTCTTTGTTTAATATATGTGGAAATTAAGCACAGAAAACTTGTACACAGTAAGTCTTAAACATTAGTACTTGGCTGCCTGGGGAGAAGTTTAAATCATACCTAATGTTATGTGTCTGAATGAGCATTTTCAGGACATGTAGGGTTATATAAAATTACTACACAGTCATTTTAAGAAAAAAAAATACTGGAAATAGTGAATTTGGCAATATTTTTTCCTCACTGGCCATCCTCACAATCCTTTTGAAGCCTCTTTGATTGACTGTTAGTGTTTTTCACAGTCATCTGATGGGTCCTATCTCTTCCTAGCTGCCTACTGTCCTGCCTAGTTCAGTCCTGTACGATTGAAGTCCCTAGAATTTTAATTAATTGTAAGAAATAATAACCAAAGTGTTTTTGAAGGAAGTTTGTCCATGCACTCCATTGGCTCTGTTGCTGGAGGAGCATATCCATGTTAAGGAAGGCGTGTGAAGTTCTCAGGGAAGACTGAATGTGCTGTCAGGGTTTGTTTCCTTTTTGTTAAATCAAGCGGAAAAAATGCTTGACCTCTTTTAAGATAAAGTGTAGGAAAAATGGCGTCATGAATAAAACCCAGTTTACCACAGCAGCATGTGTAACCACAAGCCCTTCCTTTTCTTTCTCCTTCACTACATATCTCTGACTCTCTCAGAACCTAATTTCTTCCTGGGCATCCTAATTGCTTTAGTCATCTCAGAAAGTCCCAGGGAGATACTGGATATCCTTTTGACCCCAGCCTGAATGCCACAGGCAGTATCAGGAAAAGGAAGTTAGACCAGGACCCCATTTGTTGTCCTACTTGTCTCCAGAGGAACTTCTGGGCTTTTTTGCAGGCTCATTGGGTTCCTTTCAGAAGTGGTAGGCATTGTCAGGGCTGCTTGCCTTTTGGTATCCTCATTTCATACGGATTAATTTATTTTCTCCAAGTCCCTATTTTGTCATTTTCTTTTTTTATTATCAGATTTGCTGGAAAATTTGGCCTCTACAGTCCCCTCCCATTATAACAGAGGGGTGTTTGAGAACTTCACCCATTCCCATCCTTACTTCCACATTCTGCTACAGAGGAATCCGCAGTTGTAAATACAACCTTGCTGTACATAATGATGAATCTTTTCTGGTATGAATGTATGTTATACCTGTCTGTTCTCAACAAGGCATGAATTAACATTTGGAAATACAGCCCTTCAACCCTTCTGCTTCAGTTTCGCCATCTGTAAGTTAGAATTAATACTTTCCAGATTCAAAAGACTGTTCTGAGAAGTGTCAGTGATGTGTATACAATAATTATGGAATATTCCCTGAGATTAGAGTTCCTTGGTATTTTGTTTTTGCTGTGGAGATGGCTAATGTTAGTTGTATTTTGTAAAGCAAATAAGCAGAGTTTTCTTTCACAGGTCTGTGACTCCTATCCTACGGAAGTGTATGTACCTAAGTCTGCGACTGCACACATCATAGTGGGGAGCTCTAAATTTCGGAGCCGAAGGCGTTTCCCAGCTCTTTCCTACTACTGCAAGGATAACAATGTAAGTGTGAGTTTGTAGCTTTGAAGTGTTTTGTTATTTTGGCCTTGCTTTCATAATTCTTCTAGTAAGATTTCACAAGAAGAAATCAGTGTTTATTCTAAAAAAAAAAAAAAAGATGATTAGTGTGGTTTGTACATATGGGCACACACTGGAATTATGGTTAGTTTATTAACAGGCATTTACTGCAGTCATTTAAACCCAGCTTCATCATCCAGCTAACAAAAAAATGCGACCCCTGTATCACAAGGAAGTGGAGTAGTACAAGAGGTCCTGAAACATGGGTGGCAGAAGAGTGAAGGCCAGTAGCAGGCAGCTTAGCAGGTGATTGGGAGCAGAACAGAGCAATTTAGGAGCTGGTAGCCACAGTCTGAGAGCAAGTCGAGGAGGAGGAAAAACTATACTTGCAACAATTACAGAATCAGGAGTAGCCTCTGAAGAAAAGATCTGTGAATAGACCCAAAAGGGATGGATGAAAGAGCTACCAAATTTTGGCTGAGCTACCAAATTTTGGCTGAGCAACGTGTCGTGGCTTTGTTGAAGAGACTCTCCTTGTCTGTAAGAGCAAGGAGTGCCACCTTCTCCTCTCCTTGACAGAGGTTCTCAGGGCTGAGTGAGGAACTGCCTCACTTGTCTGTAACCATTTGGAAAAAAACCTGAACCTAGACTATTTGCATTTCTGTTTCTGGCAGCTGAGGTAAAGGAGACCCTTGGACTGAAGGATCCCGTGGACTGAGCGTTTTTACATTTGCGTCCCAGCCCCCTAGGGACCGGCTTAGCTCAGCTGTCATTACCGGTTAGGAGGATGGTGTCCCCTTTGTACTCACAAAGGATCTGTGTATCTAACAGCTCCTTCTGTTTCAGTCCCAGGCTGGCAACTGCATCGAGAGGTCTTCCCTAGTGCTGGGAGACGGCCAGGACTTCCCAAGAGACAGAGCTAATGTGGGATTACAGGGTGTCTGTAGAGTTTGCCACGCAGGGTGGGAGATATTTCCGTAGGATGTCACAAGCAGGAATCATAAGCTACAGTCTCCATAGAAATCTTATCTTTACAGTGGTCCCTGTCATAGGTTTAAGCTTCAGAAGGAAGGAATGAGACATTATTTTGACTCCTTCTTTATCGCTTATTTCATCAGAATTCTGCTTCCATAAAGATCTATGAATTTGACAACAAAACAGGAGGATAGGAAGATTTAAATAGTAAATACAGTCTCTGCACAAATTGCATATTATCTTTAATATTTCATTAGGGCCAAAATTTTCAAAATTAATCACTCTGCATAATAAACTAAGTCCAAATATAGATATCTAGGATTCAAAACACTTGGACATTTCCAAATCTCAGTGAAAGAAAAGGTCTCAGGGATCAGCTAGATTCCAATATATAGTGATCCAGTTTGCATGAGTTTCATGGTTTCAGCCTGAATGTTTTCCCTGTTGTGGTTGGAGTTCAGGTTAAGGTTCAGACCACCAGGATCGGAAGTACTGTGTTTAGTCCCAGATCCTTCATGGTTCAAAGGGCTAGGAAAAGGGTTGGGAATGTTGGAGGAAATACCTCCTTGTGAGTTTGGAGGTTGGCATGAGTTGCCAGCTAACAGAGTAATGGGCAGGAGTGGGGTAAGATTAGTGATGGTAGACATTGAACAGCTACGGTTACAGCAGGTTGGGAAGAGGTCTGCTGCAGGCAGGGGAGATGGGTGCCACTCATTCAGTCTTTCATACCCAGAACTTTCCCATAGCTCTTTGGTACTGACAAATTCAGTGATGATTGGACACCTTACTCTGCGTCTTACAGGATCTGTGTGAATATGATAAAATCAAACTCTGGAACTATCTGTTGAGCTTGTGCAATAGCAAAACATGACCTCATCTCTTGCCCTACTCTTAAACATAGCCCAAGAAATTTTATAGACATATGTGCTCATCCTAAGCAGTTGGCCTGGGTCGGAAGGAGGTGATCTCTTCGTGGATATCGTGGGTAATGAATCCCACTTATGATATGATAATGGTCACTACGTCAGCTTATCTTCCTAGTTTTGCAGTACTGGCAGTGCAGCTATTTCTTAAGCTGGGTCTAAACATGATCTTAACTCCAAGCCTAACAACAGACAAGCCATTCTCTCATACTGGTGCCAGCACCTACCTTAGACCTTTGGGCCCCCAGGATGATATAATGTAGTGGGCTCCAGCCCATACTTTCCTGAATCCTAACCTTCATCCACAACCCTAACTTTAACCTTAATCTTGAGGGCCATATCTGCCTTGTGTATGGTATGCTATGAATGAGAGAGAAATGTCTTCCTTCTATTAAAATGACAGGTTGTGGACATATTCATATGTACCTTTTGCTTCATGCAAAGGAGGTATATTAAATCACGGGAATGCATGCTGATCAACAGGCAAGACTCTAGTTAACTAATAATCTGTTTGCAAAAACTATTAATAAAGTATGATCAGGCTCTCACACAATTCAGGATTTCTGTATTAAAGATCCACATTTTACTGATTAACTACTGATAGTTCAAAGACTTGGTTGAAAATGAGCATGTCCCTTCTCACAGTAATAAATAATCTGTAGGGCAGTCTGCATGGGTCACGGCCTTCAGCAGGCAGATTCTCTTCATGCTTATGTTCAGTACTTAGAAAGTGCATGTATTAGCCCCTTGCCCTCTGCAAATCTAGCTGCCCTCTGCCTAGCAGAAATAAAAACCTCCCTGCTCACCCATTTCACATTCTGTTCCTTCTTTCCCAGTTTCATCTGGAGGTCTGCTCCTGATGGGTCTGTGGAGAAACTCTCTTGCCTTCTTCAATAGCACTGATTAATAAATATACTCCAGGAGTCAGGCTGCCTGACCCACTTCCCATGCAGTAAGGTCTTTCTCCAGAGGCAGTGCTAAAAATACACCACCATCAGTGATCTAGCTGCATATTATGCATTTTTGTTTCCTGGACTCATGGTGTCTCAGGATGTTTAGTAACGCAGGTATTGGCGCAAGTTGGGTGTCATCAGTATCATAACTGGTAAGTGTGAGTGACAGCGCAAAAGGACCCATTCTTTATGTTGTATCAGCGTTCTTGTCATTGCAATGTTGTACTCATCACATCCTCTAGAGACCACCTTTCAGGAGTTAGTCCACTTTAGGGAAATGCTATATTTAAAATAGCTCTAAAACTTGGATTCAAGACTAGATCTGGGCCAATAGGGTTGTATTGTTTTAATATTTCCTTGCCTTTTTAAAATGAATGTGTTTATTAACATGTAATTCATTTTACCATTTTGCCCTTCCCACGTAACTGTACACCTATGCAAACATCCCATGAGCTGGTTCTGTAAATGCCTCTGGATACTAAATAATTTCTGCTTAATAACTATGTTGATTTTTTTGTTTGTTTGTTTTTCTTCAGGCTTCCATATGTAGAAGCAGCCAGCCTTTATCTGGCTTTAGTGCTCGATGCCTTGAGGACGAACAGATGCTCCAGGCCATTAGAAAAGCAAATCCAGGAAGTGATTTCATATACGTTGTTGACACTCGGCCCAAAGTAAGTACATTAAATTTCTTGCACATAGCAAGACTGAATCTGGGCTGAATACATTAGGGAAGATGCACAGCCCAAATGATTGACCATACTTCTGATCTTAGTTGCACCCGTGTAACTCCACAGGTAAATCAGGATTTATTGGGAACCTTAACTAGGAACCTTGCCCACATTTTTATCCCTTGGAGAATTTTTTTCTTTACACTGAGCTTTTCTCTTTTTTGTTCTTAACAAAATGTTAAGATACAGAAAAATAAATAACTTGGAATAGTAGCTGTTTCCACACACAGAGGAGCTATCAGTAACTATATTACTGATGAGGCTAGTGAAAAATAATTCCCATTATAAAATTGTATTTACAGTTGCTTGTAATATTGCAAAATTCTGCCTGCTTATACTAAAATTTTCCATGCAAGATTTCTCTTGAGAGTGGGAAAATTTCAACAACCTGTGCATGAGGCTAAGGAAAGACCATTTACTCAGGTTACAAGAACTGAGGAGGCCTTCTTTGAATATCTCCAGCACTTCTGCATTTTTGACAGAGAATCTGAAATACGGTAAATAGTGATCTCAGACACCGTATGTCTACAATTGACTAAAATCTTTGGCCAAGATAAAGGCTTTAGAAAAATTGCACTGTGCAGAAACTCAGTAACGATCTAGAAGGGGATGAAAGCTGACAAAACTTGTGTCCAAATTTGGCATGCTAGCAAACAGCTCAAGGTGATGAGGACTAGGTAGGCTTCAGTGCCTGGAGGTGGGAGCAGGGTTATATTCTTTCTTACAGTATCAGTAGCTTCCCTGCTGAAGTTACCAAAGCATGTGAAGGAAAAGAAACCAAAGGGGCAAGTCTCCACAAAATCCCAAGTAGCTATAGGATGACCTATACTGGGGGAAAAGGAAAAATGAGAGCAAAGGCTTGAGGAAAAGGAACAAGGAAGCTGTTTCAGCATCCTGAGATCAGGAGACAGAGCCTGAAAGGGCAAGGTGGCTAAAGCTGAGAAACATGAGGAATGGAGCAAAAGGGCAAACCTGGCAGAGCTGGAGCAGAAACAAGGAACTTGTCTGGTTGGCGATTGACTGAAGACCTGGAGGTTGATGAGAAAGTGCTGAGCACTCACGGCTGTAATGGGAGGCAGTATCCAGAAGATCAGGGCCTTGGGATGTGCCATTGCACTTTGTAATTTGGTGACTACTTTGACCTTCAGTTCCCTCTTTTTTATTGGGAAGGTGAGGATGGTACCACCTTACTCGTGGTCCTGAAGAAAAAGAATTGTGATGAGCACTAGGAAAGGATTGGTACGACTGTGTTCAGAGCAGGCTTTGGGTAGGAAGTACAGACCTGGCTGCCTAAGTAATGCTTTTTTAACAGTTTTCTGTATGTGATGATATTTATAGCTTAGCATTTCCTGGCTGATGATATTGGTACTCTTCCCTAATTAAGGAAGTTGCTCATTGATGGGATTTATTACTAAACACTTACTGACTTGGCTATTAATGATGTTTTGCAAGATAATAACAGGAAGGTCCCATCCTGTACGCTTTTCTGGTAAATGACTTTGGTGAGACACCTCCTGTATGCAGGGAAAAAAGCCTGTACGTTAAGTGGAGAGTGTGAAATTGGCTCACTCAGTCATGAACGAGGGCGTATTTCCAGCAACACTGGCTTCTTCAAGAGCTAGTCAGCAGATGAAAACTGTTTGTTTTCATTGAACTTCTCTGGGGAAAAAAAAGTTTTGATGTAAAGAAATTTGTATGCACAGATTCCTATTTATCTCTCTCTGTGCTGCAAGAATGGACTGATTTTCTAAAGCTCCTGTGATCCCAGGTGCCAAATACAGCCTTGTTACAGCTGTTACAGTTAATTTTGCAGCTCCTAATGCATGTATAAATCTAGAGCATGTAGGAAGTGATAGATATCAGTGCAAGCTGTCCCTGGCATTCCTCAGAGAACCTTTAACAAATGTAAAGGTAAGTTATCGACTCTGGTGCAAGGTTTCCCATTGCTCTAGGAAGCTAAAAAACTACCTGCCTCTTCTCTCATCAGAACTGGTTCCTTGCAAAGATGATGAAAATTGATGGGCCAGCATTCCCAAGTGCTCTTCATGTGCTGTCCCTCATTGTGCTTGATAATTTTCAAAACAAAAGCTTTGGCTGCGGAAGAAAGCTTTGTTTCCATTTCATTTAAATATACCAGGATGACCATATGCAGAGCTTTACTTAGGCTATTGTCTTTCTTCATTTTCTCCTTCCTCTATGTGTTTACAGAAGAAGCTAATATAAACTTACTGCTTATGAGTAAACCAAATTAGTTCTATAACTCTTTATAACAAGACAGGACTCGCTTATTCTCCACATTAAAGAAGATGCCAGGAAATCTGGCAAGTGAGGTCTGTTCCCTTTGGAGGTTGTCTCCTCATATTCACTGAGATTAAGTGAGGACAGGCACAATTTAGAGAGCTTTGCAACAACTACTTTAAGAGCAACAGATGGAATTTTGGTAGGTGATGTGGAAAACTTGTTAGTAAATATTGTGGCAGCTGCAAAGTTTGGCAACCGACAATATTTTAAATAAATGAGTGTCAGAAAGCCTTGCAAATTTAACCTTATATTTATTTGCTTTTATAGAGGGGTATTTCAGACTGTCTTAATGAAGGATTTCTGTGACAAAATTGCTCTGTGGCAGAGACTGTTAATAGCATTTATTGTACTGAGGATTAGGTCAGTTAGGGGCTAGACGTTTTTCATTTAGGGTTTCAGGGGTTTGTGGTGGCTTAGGCTCATGCGTACAGATCTTTCTTCCTGAACCTATATGCTGTTGCAGAGAGAGACTGCTTCATTTTGTTTATATTAGAACACTGATGTCTACTTCAAAAGAGAAAGATTAGGCTTCAGCAGATAATTTATATCTTTCTAGCAAGTCACACTGAGGACTCTGTCCTTAAAGGACATGCTGTTCACAGGCCGTATCTTTTTTTTATTGTTCATTGATAGTCAGAACGTCAGTAGACTGCTGGTTGATAGACAAGAATTTTTTTCTGCCTGCAGTTTTTCCTGAATTGCATACTACAAGTTAAAAGAAGTTTTACACGAGACTTGAGTTAATGAAAAATGCTGTTTTTTTGCCCAGGTCCTATCTTAGAGTATGATTCCTTCTGTTGTATCATGAAATTCACGCAATGTTTCAATTCCTAATGGTAGTCCACAAATGTAACTATGTATTCCCATTGCCAAGTTCTGCTCATGGGAATGGATGTGCTAGAAAGTGTGAAGATGGGGAAAAAAATCCCCTATCTTCACATATTAAATTGGACAGAATAAAAGAATTGAAAAGCAGTCTCACCTGTCTGCTTATGTATCTAAAATGAAATTATAATGGCATAAAAAGCTTTTAGTCTTTAGCTGTTTCCTTTGAAAGTTTGAAAGTTAAGAGGTCAAATTTGGTCCATGGAAACATAAAAAAGCTAGACTTGTTCATCTTAGTTGGAGGTAAGTTGGCAGCAGACAATCAGTCCTATTCAATTGCATGCATTTGGCTCCAAATTAAAATTGAATGTCAGGAGTATGTGTGTTTGGGGTGGAAGAGATCTGAAGAGACACATTCTTGTATATCCTGTGATACCATTAGCTGAATACTGAAGTGTATTATTGCAAGCTTCAGAAGTGACCACAGAAGCAGCAAATCAATAGTACTGCCTGCAATATTGGGCAATAAACTGGAAATGGAGTTATCTGCATAACCTCTTGTCCCCTAGGCAATGCCTAAGAGATCCTTTGTTTTGATTTTTCATGAGCATTGCCTCTCACTGCAATGAAGACGAGTCATTTTTTTGTCCAACTGATACCTCGTAAGGTCTCTCCAAAAGCTTTGTTAGTGCCCTCCAGTTTGGACATGCAATATCCATTTTTATTTGGTTCTTAAATCTTTCGTGAGCAGAAGCTCTTGGTTGTGCTTGTAGGCGTGGAGGTTCTGCCACGTGGGCTGCTTTGTTACTCCTGGAGCCTTCATATTTCTTGGGAAGTTCAAAGGCTCCCCAGCCTTACAGCGTGCATTTCATAGAAGACCAGGGACTTCATGCAAAAAAGACAATTTCTTTCTATTGGACAGTGAGATTTTGCTACAGGAAATAAAAAAAAAAAAACCCAACAGGATAATAAAGTAAAAGTACTTAATTCATTTCTATCAGCTCTAGTTTTCAGCCCAGAGATCAACATTTGGCATAATGGACTTGGCAGATAGTTTTCTTACCTACCAAGAATCTCAAAAGGGGGGAAAATAAGCATTGAAAAAACCCCTTCGTTTTACTCTTGGGAAAACTGAACTAAAGAAGCATTTAGTGACTTTCCCATGCCAGGAAGCAAGTAACAGATTCAAAGACAAAACTCCAGTTTCCAGCTGAATGTATTTTTTTGCTGAAGCACAGCAAAATATTTGATAGCGATACATTGCAGATGAAAATATTTGTGGTAATTTTGTCAATTCAGATCTTTTGTGGTCTTAGACAACTAGAGCCAAGATGCTATAAACTTAAGAAAAACCACTCCAACTCTCTCTTCATTATTCCAAGCTTCAAAGAAGTAAGCTGTATCAACTTTTGGGTGATTTGAGCAGTAAAACACAGTAATTTGGGCAACGTTGCAGTGTACATATGCTATGAAACAGTGGCACGGCAGATAAGACACTGCCACCTCCTGGGTATATTCTGCCAGTAAACATAATGCTGATCAAAAATAAAATCAGAACAGGCTTTTAAAAACAAATGAAAACCTTTATGCTCTTGCAGAGGAGCCCTACATAAGCTGTGTGTTTTTGTGTCTAACCTCACTAATGAAGTTTCACTCAAAATGTGTGAAATAGAGGTCAGAGCCTCAACAACCCAGCGCCCTGCAATAGGCAGTAAACAGATCCCCGATTCCTAACCCGTTGTGCTGACACTGTGATAAATGCTTCCTATTTGTGCCTGATTTAAATCACTCTGATTTATTGCAGTAGACCACGAGCTTTGTTTTGAAAAGAATCTGTTTGCTACTGGTTTTCATCCAATTTTCCCTAATTTTTTCAGCTCAACGCAATGGCAAACAGAGCAGCAGGGAAGGGATATGAAAATGAAGACAACTACTCTAACATCAAGTTTCAATTCATAGGCATTGAGAACATCCATGTCATGAGAAACAGTCTGCAGAAAATGCTTGAAGGTAATACTCTTCTTTATTGAAAACTAGAGGAAAGATTTGATCCTTCAGCCACACAAATCAGGATAACTGCTCTGAAGTCAGCAGCAGTGAAAATAGGTATGAAAAGAAACCTTTGCCCGGTGTGCTGCATGCAGCTGCCTGCTGGCTAATGGGACTCATGCAATGGAGCATCATCGCGACTAGTGGTGGTTTCCTCATTGTGCAAACACCTTGTTTCGTGGGTGAAATCCAGATATTGTTTACTTTAGTGAGAAAATTAATTTGACTTCAATACACCTTACTTCTACTATGTCTTCTTTTGCAGTTTACAGTTTGATGGTATAATGAAAAAAATCACTTATAGCTGACTTTGGTACTAGTGGAAAATACAGGAATTTTTTTTTTAAGCTCAGAAAACCTATGGTTTGATTTTTGTATGTGGTCAATAAAGTAGTAATGCGTTTTAGACTGTGAATTTTAATAGAAACTTACTCACGCCCTGTACAGAGCATGCCACGTCAGGTTTATTTATGAAACTCACAGTCAATGGATGTAACCATTCAGCACCTTCATAATCCCATGGAAATTAATAATAATTGCTTTATAAATACTTAACAGTGTATAAATGAGCACATCTGTACTGCCACTTAATATTTGGAGTACATTACTGTTCAGAGGCCTTCTGGGAAAAGGGTAAGAATAAATAAGCCATCCTTGACCCTTAACGGCTCGTTGATATGTAACAAGCAAATAGTAAATAGTGCTCGCTCCACTCCACAGAGTCTCAGTATTTACTTCACGTATATCATCAACAGCTTCTGTCACCTCCTGGATCAGCTTGAACTAGCTATTCTTGACCTGATGCTCTGCCCATGCTCTTTTATTCTTCATCTGTCTCCCATCGTCTGTATGCAAATGTGAATTTTAGATCTAAGAAGGGCTTACTTTTTCCATGACAGGAGAGCTGTGCTCTGTTTTTAAATAAAAGCAGTTTATGAAAACCAGCAGTAAAGTGTGATGCAGGTAAAACAGTCACTCTCTTCATGCCTTATTTTTGCTTAATTCCTTGGTCTAAGGTAAGGGTCTCAGGAAGGAAAACAGAAGGATTTTTAGTTCACTACAAAGTCTTGTTTGGCTAGGAGAGAGGCCAGGTGAATAAACCTGTCCCTTTATTTGTTCAGCTTAAGACCATCAAAGTTAAAATACTAAACAACCAGCCTGGCTGCGTGGGACAGTGCTGTGTATTATTTTTGAGCCAAAAGTTCGTGAGACAGGCCCATGGCCCAAACTGACACATAACAAAGTAATTTCTAATGCATTTAACGCTTCAGGCTGCTTGGGGGCATGACTTCTTAGCATCTATTTTTAAATGAGCCATATGCTCAAAACATCTGCTTTTTACATAGGTTTTATATTTGCTATGTTGAAATCTCCTATTTAGTGACCTGGCTGATAAGATTAGAAATTAGAGAAGTTAAAACCACGATTTCAAGCACTTGAGGCTTTCAAGTACTACTTTTTTTTTTTTTTTTTTTTTTACAATCTTATGACTTCCAGTGTACGAGCAGAGCTTTTCTCACGTAAGGTGCTGCATAGTTTTTCTCTTTTTCCATTTGTATCAGTGTCCATCTGTTTCTCCGGTGGCCTTCAAAATGGTATTTATTACCTGACTTGTGCATACAAAGGGAACCAGAATCAAAAAGGCTGTCAAGGACGATAGTAATGTACATTTAATATGGCTTTAAATTTTTACCAAGGAGTACTTAAACATACCTAGGTGAATCTCTAAGGTAAAACATCACGTTACACTACAAACATTACAAAATACGTCTGCTGCTCGTGATCCGTTGTGAGGTGTTATAAGGTACATAAAAACCTTTGAAAAGACGAATGAGGCTGATGAAGACTGATTTTAGTTTAATGTGTGCTGTATTGTTGCCTGGAAGTGTACAGCATGGAAAAGAGAACATCAAGTCATAATGGGTCTGATGTGTTGCAGGAGTGCAAGGGCGATTTTATTCAACTTACTGGAATTAAGCAGAAGTGAAGGTTGGAGGATCTTTTTCAGATGAGAGACTGCAGATTATTTTCAATATACAATTTTAAATAACTTCCAATGCTGAGGAAATTTGAACAAAAATTGATTATTCACTTTTCCATTGGAAAATGCACTTACATTGGGAATGTGTTAATTTCAATGATGTTTCTTTAGGAAAAAGCTGAAGAAATTAGTTTATACTTATGATAATGTCAACAATTTATTTGAGTAGGTAAAAAAATTTGGTTTCAGCTTTGTGATTTTACTGACTTTAATTCTAGCAATTTTATTTATCTTAACTTTAACATGTTATTTACTCTTGTATAATGTTAATTTTTGGCAAAGTATATCAGTATTATAAAATGATTAAATTTGTAGGATAATGAGAATTTTTTCAGAATATGCAAAAAATATTGAGATTTGACTGTTCTCTGGAAGTAAAATGCATTTCAACATGCTGGAATTTCCTTCCAGAAAAAAAAAAAATTGTTTTACTTTTGTCTCTGCTGCCTCATATTGCTTTAGTATAGTATTGATTTTTTTTTTTTTTTCATTTAAAGAGAGGTATATGTGAAGATCCTTGTGATAATTTTGATCCTGCGCACAACCTCCTTGAAATAATTTTTAATATCAGAAGGAAATGTTGCACAAGGACTTTTCTCAGTAAAGATTCAAAGGCTGACTGAGGCTGCTGTTTGGCATTTGTGATGGCGGGGGTGAGCTTTGCTGTACATCCAGGGGCCAACCAAGACTTGACCGCCGTTTGTTGTGCATTGAGATGATGACCCCACATGCTCCCTGACTGTATTTAAACAGCAAATATGGGCTTCTCCTCCCCTCATACCAGGAGCAGTAGTTGCCGATGTAAGAGCAGCCCTCTGATCCTTGGACTTCAGTACAGATAGAGAGCCTGAGGGTTTGGCCCACAGCATTTACTCCTTCCTCTACCTACGGCCGTCGTGCCAGAAATGGGGGAACTGGTCCAGCATCCCCCTCTGGTACTTTTGCTGGTGGAAGAGGCAGTTTCCACCACGTGTCCTGTTTCTTCCTCCCCTCCTGGGGAAGGAAGCACCGCTGGATTGCTATGAGCTCTGCCCAGGGGCTCTTGATTTTCCTGTGCCCACACAGCGGGTGCAGCAGGTCTTATTTCTCCCAAGGTTTTTGGTACCTTTTCTGCTGAGATGGAAACGCCTTTTCTCCTTAGGATAAGCCTCATAATTGAATTCATAATTGAACTCAGTATTGAGGTCCAGATCGGTAGGCAAAATCATGTGAAATACACAGCGTATGCCTTTAGGACAGTCTGAACTTTGCTCAGTGAAGTGGTTGGTAAATATTGACTCTAATTCGGTAGTGGGAATGAGCAAAGTACTATTTCAGCCTTACCTTGGGCTTTTGTAAACAGAGACAGCAGCTTCAGCCAGAATTCAGCTACTAATTGGTCATGCTTCCATCTGCACAGGAGCATTAATCATGTGAAAAGCTGTTCGCTTTCAGTGCTATCTATGCATTTTTATAAATACCCTTCAAAAATGACTTTTAAAATAACCATCTGGTCGAGGCCCTACGTACAAAGATTGCAAGACTTTGTATGGACACATTAGGCTATTTTGCCTCTGAGTTAAATGGAGTTAAGACAGTCCGATATGTTCAGATGTGATATAAACTCTGACTTAGGCCTGTAAAATTAAATTCCAATTACGTTGAAGGAAACTAAAGTTATGCCACTGGTCATAATGGCCATAATTAACTGAGTCTTTTGGAAGATTTCCAGAGGACAAGAGACCTACTAAGACATTATTAATTCACAGAACATACGTTAACTCAGTAAAAACCATGACATTTTCCACTGTATTCTTTAAATGAGTTTCGCTGATTAATATCTTTTTCCTTAAAAGACAGTATAATTCTACATGCATCAAAAGAAATGTGTAGTCTATTTATGGGGTGAATTTAGTATCTCACTGTTGAAAATAGATTGCACCAAATATTGTTGAGTATTTGTTTGCTGATGGATTGAGGTATCTGAATTAGATTCTGATTGCCCTTTTTTTCTTCTGATGTCACAAACTCTGTAATATTAAAAAATAGACAGTTGGATGCAGCAGGATAGAAACTTAATGTTGTAAAAACTGGGAGATTTTTTTTTCTTTAAACATGGCATAGAGCTTGGAAAGCTTTCAGGAAAATATCTTCCTTGATGAATTATGGCTTTTCCTCACCATCAGAATACTTTCTGACTACAAGTGAAGTTTTAATAAGGGTTCATTCAGGGATGGAGAACTGTTGAGTGAATCGCTTTAACTCAAAGACCATCACCTGCGGTGATGCTGAAGGCTGGGTTTGGTGGGCCTGCTCTTACAGAGCTTCATCAGCAAACGTGGCTGGGAATAGGCAGCTGTGGCACCATTTAGGTGGCTGTCTGCCTGTCCGACAGCAGAAATCGTACGCCTTCTGTTTCCAAGCTCTCATTATTAAGTACACGATCCCCTCTCAGGGGTTTGAAAACTTTGCTCCCAACACAATTTTGGGAAATCTGTGCTGCAAGAAGGATGTATTTGGTAAACTGTTTGCAACAGGTTTTGTAACAGCTTCTCTTTTTAACTTAAATCAACACATCGGTTGAAATTTGACCCAGCCCATTTCTTAAATATATGCTTTTTTTCAATGGTAAAGTCTGACTGTGAAGTAGCCATTCTTTTCAAAAGATGAATGTTTTTTGCAGGGGATTATCTGAAGAGGTAACTCTTAGGTTGAACAGTCAGTGAAAGCTTAAGGGACTATAATTACTGTACGTTTAAGATGTAGCTTATTTTGCAGTTTGTGAGCTGAAATCACCTTCAATGAGTGACTTTCTGTGGGGCCTAGAAAATTCTGGCTGGCTGAAGCATATCAAAGCCATTATGGATGCTGGCATTTTTATTGCAAAGGTAAAGTGTGTAAAATGAGAAAACTTGGACTAACCAGATACAGAAAGTGAGGACCAAATTCTCTGCTTGTGGGTAACTTCTGTTATCTTCAGTGATGTTCTATCTAAAAAAACCCATCTTGCAATGCTTCATATATGAGGAGAGACGATTCTTAGGTGCTGTTGCGTAGACATTTTGCTAATATGCTAAAAAAAAGGTTGTGTTCTTTTCACCGAAGAATTCAAGTGTACTAAAGCCTCTACTAGCCTGTATCTTGTTATGCCAGGTATTTGAGTGTCCTTACTTGACTCCCCAGCAGTGATTGTCACTGTTTCTTTCCCTATTTCCCCTGCCTCCTCCACTGGTTTCTGGACATTTTCTTTGTTGAAGGTTTCTGTTCGAGGACTGCTTCTTCGCATGGTAGTTGTAATATAGGAATATTAGCTACTGTGTTATCCCCTCTGAGTTATTTAGAGACCAACTAAATTCACCTCCTAAGCCAAATCCTGTGTATTACCATGGCCAAACTCTCTAGCAGCTTCTACTCTTACATACTTGAGAACCGTTTCAGAAAACAGTTGTTGGCTTTAATAAGAAATTATTTCTCCTAAGCCCACCCAAAGTAATGCAGATATTTGTCATCTACCAACAGTAGTTTTAATTTTATTACCCCCTTCCTTGTGCTCTGCCTTTTACTGTTTCAATTCTTATTTTTGAGATTACTATTACAGTTTCTTATAGGCCGTTTTATTCACATGACCTGCTACATACGACAATATGGATACAACTTAATGGGTTTCCCTCCTCAGTAACTGCTTGTTTCTCTTGCTTTGCTTCTTCCTGCTCAGCAGGCAACCGTAGTTTCTTACCTGAACAGCAGCTGCAGGATAAATGCACATGTTATTCTTTCTCCCAGCCCTACTAGCTTTCATTAGCTTGTAGAAATTGGGTCATTTACATTAGCTCTTGCCAACTTTTCCCCAGTGGCTAGTCTTAAAATACTGTCCAAAAAAATTTATCCTTTGTCCGTATGCTTGCCAGCCTCGTGCCTCCTCAGACATGCATTTTGACCCGTTCTTATTTGTACAGTTCCCAGTTCTCAGTTGTTGGTCTCCTGCCCACAGGGGTTCTATTTTGGTAGAATTTACTTGTCTCTTGAGATAAACATAGATAATTTATTATTATTCCTTGTTCCCTATTAAGCCCAAACTTAACTTAAATGTTTGTTTTTCTAAGCAGTATCTTTCCTAACCTATTTTATTTCTCTACTTTCTAAATTCAATTCTCTTTAGAAATGACAAAGGCCAAAACCCTTAGAATTTAAAATAAAACCCTCAAGTTCCAGAAATAATGCAACACCAGACTTTGGAGAACTTAGTATGATCTCTTCTGTATGTGTTTATGTATAAAATGGGATCCTCTCTCCCCAGTTATTTACATTAGAGATACTGATACAATCTTGCTTATTAGATACGGAAGTTGACCACTACCACAGGCTTCCCCACAAACCTTTCGAAGTATGTCATCAGTGTGCAATGCAGTGTGCTGTAATAATATCCATGCTGGCGCTGGCATCGGAAGCAGACATTGCCGTTATTGACGTTACCATCAAGATGAGAAACTAACACCCATATTGCAAGTATGGCTGTTCTGTTGCTGATACGCGAGTTAGAGCGTTAACTGCATCTGAATCTGCTTTAGGTAGTTGTCCGCTCTGACAGATTGATGTATTTTAATTGAAACGGATCCCACATCCTCCTGTAGTGGAGCATAAACAGGTGATGCTGCAACCACCATATTGCATGGGATGGGATGAGATTAAGACTTTTCAAATGAGAGGAGTAACACTCAATTCAAGAACTCTGTGGCAGAATAAAAAATGAACAAGCTTTCCCAGTTCCCAAATTAATGCTCTCTATATTGTGCTGTCTCACTGTTCCTTTCTTACCATTGCCTTTCTCCCTGCTTGTGAAATGTCTGACTTTTTCTGTATCCTTAGGCTGTGGCTGAGGAAGGTGTGAGTGTGCTTGTTCACTGCTCTGATGGCTGGGATAGGACAGCCCAGGTTTGCTCCGTAGCGAGCCTTCTATTGGATCCATATTACAGAACTATGAAGGGATTCATGGTAAGCAGGTTCTCTTTCACAGAGTAAATGAAGTATTATGGCATCATTTAAGATTAATATCTTTGGTTTTAGTGGAAAATAAACTTTCCTTAAAGATACCTTTTTTTTTTTTTTTTTTTTTTTGAGTAGGAAGGAAGGTTTTTATCTGTCCAAGTTACAGTCTCCCAGTTTCTGTATGAAATGTTATCAAAGGTGGGGATCAGTTGGGCACCCATTTCTTTTTTTTCCTAACCTTGACCAGGAAACTTTCTCGCAGCCCAAGGAGCTTTTTCGTGCAAGCAAGAACTTGTACTCATTTTTAGGGTTCAGTGAAGTTTTGAGTGTCAGAAGTATCTGCTCCCTAGACATTAGATTGCAATGAGCAGCTATGTGGGGAAAATCTGTTCCTTTCCCAAGCAAATCAGCACTGGTAAAGCATCTAGGAATGCTTATCAAGTTACTGGTCACACATTAAAAAGATGTTTGAGACATTTTTAGGTTCTATTTTAGAAACTGATGAATCAAGCTAATTGAAGTTGTGCTGAAATACCGGCATCCTATCTGCATCTGTGAAGAGTGCTACTTTCTCTTGAGCTGGCAGCAGTGCTCATCGCTCATTATTTTTCTGCTTATTCTAAAAATTATCTGGGATTCTAATACTGCTTGCTTACATCATTCTTGCTTGTCACTTTTCTGCTTATTCTAAGAATTAACTGGGATTCCAATACTGCTTGTTTACACCACTCTTCTGCTGCTTCAACGTGTGTCAGCTCTGCTCCACAACACTGAATGCAATATTCTCATTTTAGGTGTTAGTTGAAAAAGACTGGGTTTCCTTTGGTCACAAATTTAACCACAGGTAAGGTGGTGCTAAGGTTTTTCTATATATAATTTTATGTAGTCAGTATCAGCTGCCATTCCAATTTTACTTCCTTGTTGCCTTATAAAGCCTGTCAACAGAATGCCCTCAGGAAACTGCCATACCCTTTTCTCCTACTATATAATTTAGCTGCCTGGAAACATCTAAGTGAAATATTTTCATATCAGTCTTTTCTTATATACGCACTCCAAGACTGCTACTAGGAACCCTGAGTGCTGGTCTTGCAGTTGCTACGAGCATTGAGAGATCCATGTGAGAGAAAAGTAGTATGTGTGTGGCTTGCAGAATCCCTTTGGACTCCAGCAGATCTTTCAGTAGTGCCAAGACTCCCCATGTAAGTCCCTGTTCAGCAAAGTCTATGTCTTCCAGGACTTAACTCGCAGACGTGCCTAAAATTAACTATTACATAAAGTACACTCTTCCTATTACACTCTGTTCTAAGGAAAACAGTAGGATTTGTTCAGAAACGTCAGGTAAAGCGAAGCGGAAAGTCATCTATTTGGATAAGTTATTTTGTACATCCATTATGTAAATGCTATAATGTAATGAAAATGTTTGAAGCCTTTATATATTTAAACATGGATCAATATCCACATTTTCTTTCTTTCTTGTATTTCCTTTTAGTTTCTGTAAAAATAAAAAATGCAATTTTTATATTGGAGTTTAATTACATTATATTGCTTGATTTGAATATAAAATTGTTCTAGTTTCAAAAAACGCAACAGAACTTTCAGGAAATCTGTGCAGCTCCACACCACCTGTGAAATTCAAGCAGGAATTACTACATTTAATATCATACTCTCAGATGTCTATTATTCTCAGTGGTGAAAGATATGAAATGTAATCACCACTGATAGCCTTGGTTTGCAGTACAATATTGCTGTATTTTCTTTGATGCATAATAGTAGAATTGGAAGTTTCAATTTTAGATGTTTATGGAATTCTACTCTGTTGGCATATATATATGTGCACACACATATATACACACACACACACACACACTAGACAAGCAGAATAATTGATTGAAATGCTTCTTCCTGTTATGTAGACTTATAAAATACTTTTTATTTCATTTGTTTTATATTTTCAGGCTCCTTTTCTTCATTGGCAGTAGTTCCAAGTGACATTTCTATAGACAGAAAGTTTGATGTTCACTTGACAGTTACAGTAGCATGTAAACTTTTCCCACTTTCTAAAAATTTCACCAAAAGAGGGCAGCTTTAAACTGTTCTCTACCAAGGTTATTCTGTTCCTCTCCTGCTCATTTTTCTGGTTTTGGGAATGGTCTGCCATTAAGTGACTGTCTAGGATACGTTTTTGTCCTTAAGTCATTGCAGTCATTCTTATGATGACTTATGTTACTGTGGTATAACTTTACATTAATAGCATTAAAACGTGGCTATGCAGCAGCCAGCTGTTAGTAGTAGCTGTAAGGCAGTAAGACACCCGTAAAAGGTGGGTTTTTTTTGTTTGTATCTGATAAATTCTGCCTTCATTCTACTCCATGAATCTTACATCATTTCTGTAAGTAAAAAAAAATACTAGTAGTTGAGATTTTAGAAAGGAATGCCTATGATGTAACTTGCACACTAAAAGTGAGGGGTTTGTTTTCATTAGTGTTAATTCAGTTTTCCTAGAGGATTTCAGGTTCTAACTGAATGTACCTTGTCTTGTTTCAGGTATGGCAATTTAGATGGAGATCCGAAGGAGATATCCCCTGTTATGGACCAGTTCATCGAGTGTGTCTGGCAATTAATGGAACAGTTTCCTTGTGCCTTTGAATTCAATGAGAGATTCCTCATCCACATACAGCATCATATCTATTCTTGCCAGTTTGGGAATTTCCTGTGTAACAGCCAGAAGGAGAGACGAGAGCTGAAGTATGAAAGACTTTTCTTTAGTAGCATATTTACGTGTGGGGTCTGTGGGTGGTGGTGTATTGAGGAGCCAGACTGTCATGGTTTAACTTCAGCTGGCAACTGAGCACCGCACAGCCACTCACTCACTCCCCACCCCCGGTGCGATGGGGGAGAGAATCCAAAGAGCAAAAGTGAGAAAACTTGTGGGTTGAGATAAGAACAGTTTAATAACTGAAATAAAATAATAATAGTAGTAGTAGTAGTAATAATAATAAGAAGGAGAATATACAAAGCAAGTGATGCACAGTACAGTTGCTCACCACCCGCCGACCGATGCCCAGCCAGTCCCCGAGCAGCGGCCCCCCCTGGCCAGCTTTCCCCGTTTATGTACTGAGCATGACATCCCATGGTATGGAATGTCCCTTTGGCCAGTTTGGCTGTGCCCCCTCCCAGCTTCTTGTGCACCCCCAGCCTTCTCAGTCGGTAGAGCATGGGAAGCTGAAAAGTCCTTGACTAGTGTAAGCACTACCTAGCAACAACTAAAACATCGGTGCGTTATCAACATTATTCTCATCCTAAATCCAAAACACAGCACTGTACCAGCTACTAGGAAGAAAATTAACTCTATCCCTGCCGAAACCAGGACACAGACGTTTGCCAGTCTACATGTATGCGCTTTCATAAGGTGCAGGGTGCAGTGTAGACTTCTTGGCTGTCATCTTCTGGTAACACAGATTAATACCGAAAAAAGTTGATCCTCTGCAATGTGGCTTTGCTGGGAGTGTAATCCATGGTGTGCATGACAGGGATTAGTGAAAACTGAAGAGCATTAGCCCTTCAGCCATGTGGCCCTACCTTTATTGCAGCATTAACAACATACAAGGCAAGCTGTCACTGTAGCTCTAATAGAAGATGATATTAACTCAATAGTTAAGTTCTCAGTTTAAGATTCACTGCTCTTCCATGTTTTAACCTGTCTTTGGATCTCATCTCAGGACACTTTAGTCCTGATCTCTCGGATACTTTTTTATGAACAGCCTTTTTGTCTGGTGGCCCTCCCTAGGACTGTCAGCAAAGTATCCTTCTGCTGTCTGGCTCCAAAGCAATTACGAAATAATCTACCTGCCTTCTGGCCCAAACAGACACAATATCATTCCTGGCAGTGCTGATGTTCCTATCTGCTTCCTGGGGCTCTGGCTCCTCACGTACACCACGACACCCACCGCTTTTCTCATGCGTCCTGATCGTGTCAGCAGTAGTAATGAGAGGAAGGTGGGAGTTACTACTCGCTGCTGCCATTTGGTCCCTTTCACTGCTCAAATGCAGAGCAGCCTCAGTGCCACAGGCCATTTAAAATCAAAACCTTCACGGGTCATCATATCCCAAGACCTAACTGCATGAGAAATTGCAGCTCAATGGTGTAGGAGTGCTTTTAAATGTGGGGATGCCTTTGGTGTAGAAATCGGTCTGAAAGTTAATTTTATGGAAGTGATCCTCTCCATCTTGCAAAGGAACCCATCTCTCCACCTCTCTTCAGCTGCTCTGGCTTTATGGGGAATGGATTGGATTTTGCTTTTAGTGACCAACAAAGGAATATGGGTCTGTGTTTTTCTATATTTATAACTTAAGTCTAATTCTGTTAAGGAAGTATAAAGCTGATTGTAAATGAGCAGTACAGAGCACTAGAATATCACATCTAAGCTTTAGCTACACCTGAATTGTAGTAGAGTCTTTAATATATTTTTATTTCATACGTATTTTTCAGAATCCAAGAGCGAACGTATTCATTGTGGGCTCACTTATGGAAAAATCGTGCCAATTACCTGAATCCTTTGTACAGATCAGACCATGGTCAAACCCAAGGGACCCTGCGCCCACAGATGGCTCCATGCAACTTCTTGTACAAGTAGGTAGTATCACTTGCTACTGAGAATTGTAGGATGTGTTAGCACAGAACAAAGTGCCTTTGTATTTAACTATTTCTCATTCCATAAGGTAGCTTATAGAGAGTAAATTCAGTCTCAGATGCAATGTGTTCATTCCGTGTGTGCTGATAGTCAGCCAACACCTCTGCACCATTCCACAACAGAGTATTAGTCTGAAAAGAAGCTTAAGGTTAAAGCTACATTGATAGTTGTGTGTCCTAATTTCATGGTTACTCACTTCTTCCACTGAGAAACGTCTCTTTCAGCTCTGTTCTTTTCTGTGGTTTCTAAATTTAAAGTTCCTTTGACTTCTTCCATTCCAAGATTTTGTGATGTTTATTTGGATCAATTGGTGTCAAAAATAAAAAGGGACATTTCAAGAAATCATACGGTTTAATTGCTAAAACGAGTGTTTAGTAAAACAAAAAGCAGACTTTCCCCATGTTGTTGTTATACCTCGAAGTATACACAGTTTTACTTGATATTTAAGTTTTTTTTCAAAATGTAACAAAATATCATAATTTTAGAAATGTTACTATTGACATTCTGACTCGAGTAATTAATTGTGCCATTAATCTTAACAAACTTAAGGAGAACTTGAATAGAAATTCATGAAAACTGTGATTTAAGTAAAACTGATTAGTTTGTTTTCCAGTTGCAAGTAAAAGCATCTGTTCAAAAGTCAATAAATATCCTCAATGACAGAAATGGAATTCTTTCACGTCTACTATTCCAGGTCACATCCACTTTAAAATTTAAAACAATTTAAAAATAGTCATTAATCGTATTCTTTAGGATAGTAGGATTTATAAAAGAAGTACCGATACTGCAGATCCTCCATCGGATGAGTAATCCTGTTGATTTTAATGGAACGGCTTGGGTGCGTAAAGATTTCCAAGCATGAGCTATCAGATGATAAACTTAAGGGGGAATGCGAGTTAAATAGTGTACTATTGGGGTAGGAATAACAAACCACCAAGGAGCACGCACGTGCTCCGAAAATATCTGTCAGCTACTTGGCTGGACAGCTGCAGCTGAGGGCAGGTCTCTCGGTTACTTAACCTGTCTGGTGAACTAGTTACATACTCAGAGTCTGGCCGTAGCCATGTGTTGCCAGGAAGACAGAAGGCAGGAGGAGTGCTAGAGTAAGCTACGGACTTATAGTTCGAGTCCTTTCCTCCCGAAAATGAAAAATCAACTCAGCTGTTTAACTAAAAGTTTGTCAAATAATTCCATGTAACAGGAAGAGAACTTGCCAACATACATGCTTCATGCAATTTCCATAGACCAGTTTAAAATGTCAGGTTAAATTTTAAGAGAACAGGACGCCACGCTATTTTTTACTCCTGATTTTTAACTCTTCTTTACAGGGGGAAAAAACCTGTTAACTAGCTGCGCCTTACCCCCACCCCCCCAGCCCCAGACAAAAACAAGCATACAGAATTTCAAAGTTGACTTCATGGGAAGTTAAACAACGGTTGAGAACTAGGATTATGAAAAACTGCCCTTAACCTTGGCTGTTTTATAGGTACCATTGCTCCAAGGCCCATAGTGTAGAACAAGAAAATAATGCAGCAAAAGTTTGTGTTCAGTGAACCTCCCTCAGCCATGTGATCTAAGTCAAAGGTACATTCACCTTTCTTTCTATTGTATCAGAATTGGTTCAAGCTGTGAGTGTCCACAGAGTTGCATTTTCAGGACAGACCCAATGCAAATGAACCATAAATCTTCCCAAATATTCAATGAACTTAGGTGTATGCACTCTAATGATGAATAATCCATGGATGGATCATTCAGGACAACGTGTCTGGGGAAAAAAAAAAAGCGTGTATTTAAGTCTTCTGAGGCCACCTCACCAACTGAGAAAATTGCTGACCTTCCCATCAATTCCAGGTTCTGGAGTGGTATGTACAACCGCTTTGAAAAGGGGCTGCATCCTCGACAGTCAGTTACTGATTATCTGATGGCAGTGAAGGAAGAAACTCAGCAGCTGGAAGAAGAGCTGGAGGTCTTAGGAGAGGTAATAAACACTTGATCTCGATGCCCCAGACTTAACTGATGGTAAATGAAACCCAACTCCATATGCTGCACCGTCCCATACATGCTACATTCTTTTCCGGCACGAGGATGTTCAGCCGTCATCTTTGTTCTCACATAAATTACTGTTTTGCATCTAAGACACAACAGTGGACTTTTTGTCTTTAGGGATAAAATTTCACTTGTGTTGGTGCACAAACACTACTCCTGAAAGAAATTTTATATCTTTCTATAACTTGGAAGGAATTGGTTTGTGATAAATCGTGCACTTCTCATAGTCTGGAAATGCAAATAGGCAGTTTTAAAGGGTGCCAATTGGGTTGTGCTCTGAACTTAGTTTCTTTAGTTGTTTTTTAAAAAGGCAAAGACATGTAAGAGGATCACTGGGCCCTAAATGTGTCCATGTAATATATACTGTTTCCTTTATTTCAGAGATTGGCTAATCTTCAGAAATCACAATTAAACGATGATAAAGTCAAGAGTAAGCAACAAGACCGAAGCAAACAGTTAGGGCTTTCTACTTCTGACAACAGCTTAGCTAACACTCCCCAGGAGTATAGCAACGATCTGAAATCATTCCCATCCCGGAGCCCTTCACAAGGGGATGAAGAAGATTCAGCCCTGATTTTGACACAGGACAACCTGAAAAGCTCTGATCCTGACCTCTCGGCTAACAGCGATCAGGAGTCTGGTGTGGAGGACTTAAGCTGTAGGTCCCCAAGTGGGGGTGGCTGCTTGCCTAGTGAAGACAGTGGCAAGGATTCAGATGAGGCTGTATTTCTGGCAGTCTGAAATACCTTCACAACAGCAAGGATCCAGATGAAGTTGAGTCTTTCGCTATCTGGAATGACATCTTTTCATCAGATGAAGAATGGGAGTGGTCTGTGGCCTAAAGAAATAATCCAAAGAAAGGGGACTGTGCAATTGTGTAAGTAAAGATCTAAGCAGAACAAGCCATTATTAGTTTTAAGACATAATGCTAAAGAAAGGTAGTATCTGCTGTTATGTTTAGTTAAGCCAACGTGCTATTTGTTTTAACTTTATCAATGCTGTACATATTCATTCCTTACTTTGTACATTTCCTTAATTATTTATTGTAGAAATAATAGTTCTCTGAAGACGTGAAATTCCAAAGTACTCTCTTACACGTAGGGACAAGGTTGAAGATTCATTAGCATTAGCCTTACTGGTGAATCAGTCAAAACTTATTTTTGTAGAGCTCTTTTGCCTTCAGACATATTGTGTGTATTCTTTGCTTTTTTTTTTCATGGGAAGCGTTAAATTTTGAATGCCAACAATTATTTTGCATATTCTTCTACTAGAATCCTTTATGACAAAGTAAAACTAACAAATGGACATGCTTGCTTAGGGGACAAATGAAGCTTTGATCCTGAAAAAATATCCTTTAGTAAGCAGCCGCTACTGCTGCACATGAATGCATCCCATTTGTATTCAATCTCAATCAGTGTTGAAAGTTCAGTAGTTTCTGTGAGCAAAACTTCAAGGAATATAACAATACTTACACAGCCTTCGTGGTAAAGCATCCCTTTATAATGAACGGTACGTGAGGCAGTATGCTCTAGCCTCTTTATGTTTTGTTCTCAAGTTTGATTGTTCAGATCTTACCCTTCTTCCAAACCGCCTACATAAGATATAAAGGTAAAATTTTAAAGGTAATAAACCCCCAAATTCTCTGGCCTATTTTGATTCCTACTTGTCAATGTTTTATTTCGATGGGAATGAAGTACATATACAGTAGAGAGAATATGGGATCCAAAATCACTTATAAAAATCACTTACGAAAGCATCACTCCAAATTCAGAATTAAAGGAAGGTTATGCCCGCAAAGGAACTGTTATAAAGAATATTTCTTCCAAATTTTATTGTTCAAAATAAACTAACCACAACCAAGGGGTTTTTTTTTTCATCCTCACAAAATTTCCCTTTTAGAATTTGCAACCTGAACAGAGCACGGCAGTGCTAATTTAAGAAAAAGACTGATTCACCACAAGAGAAAGTGTAATCTCGTTCATAGTTTTTAAGAGTAGGAGTAATAGATTTTATAATCATAGGTATGGAAATAAACCACTGAAAAATGCTTAAGATTTGAGATGTTTTGAAACTCATCAAAAAGGCTTCCATATCAGGATGTAATTCTTCCAAGTTTTTGTTGTTTTTTTTTTTTTTTTTTTTTAAATTAAAGCAAGCAGTTAAAAATAGAATTCATATGGTTGCTCTCACCTGCTTGGAGACAATGTGGTATTGAACTCTAGCAAAGCAAAGCGGTAATCATGGAAGTTTACTTTGATTGCATTTCATACTACTCCTTCAAATACAGACTTACAGGCAGAATTAAATTATAGAAATATACCTCAGTTTAGAAGCTCTAGATTTTATTATTCAGTCTGCTTTTACGGAATGGCTTTTCATTCTGTTCTGTGAACTTATGTTATTAAAAATGAGTAGGTAAACTTCAGTATTATTAATATCCTCTTAAGGGAGCTGCTGTCTTTGAAAAAATAATTCAATTCCTAACAGCAAGATTTATCTTAATGTTATACTGGAAAGGCCAGATCCTCAATTTGATAAATCACTGTAGCTCAACTGAAATAAATACAGCTATAATTTATACTCTGTTGAGAATCTAGCCTTCTCTTTTTTAATCTTTATGAATTTTTAATAAATGAAAGCCCTGATTTTAATTGCACTTTTAAAAATGTTTCATATTTTGAACATAGCCTGTAAAATTTATGGTATTAAAGGAGATTTTGAATGGGTTTTCTCAAACTAAAGAAACATGCTGCAAAATCAGCAATGCAAACAAACCACACAAATATTCCACCTAAAAATGAGTTTGAAAATGGGCAATATTATTGCACATCTTTAAAACGTAAAATTGTGTATGATGGTATTGTGTCCTATTAGATATGTCTAGAAATACATGCAGAACAGCAATATATGCAAATTCAAAGCAGTGTCTTCATGTTGCTTATGGAACTCCTTGTAACTAGCTTTACAACTAAAATATTAACACAGTAACATTTTATATTAAGCCTTTACTTAGCAGCCCTCTGTGATGTGTCTTTCAGTCCTCGGAATTTTGCATTAGCTACTACTGTTTTCATTGTAATGTATGTATTTGTGGCACTATTAGCCTGCTGAGAAACACTTTCAAATAAACACTTAGGTCATTTAGTGTTACGTTATTTCACACCAGTGAATGAAACAAAGGTTTGCCTTCCCAATTTTTCTAATATATTTCTTCATTTACTCAAGAGTCACTTTATCACTGAGATCAAGGGATTTTTGTATCTTCCCTACTTCCAATACTTGAATCCAGTAGTTTAAGCTGTGGAGGAATCTACAACTGGTAACTAAGAAAACTGAGGCTCCTGTCAATTGAGTTAATTATATAGGAACATGTTACACCCCTATATTACTTTTTTTTTTTTTTTTTAGGGAATGCGGAACAAAAAGGGTGAGAAAAACCACACTATGAACTACACTGATTTCTTGTAGCTTTGTGGGGATCTCCCCTCTGCTGCAAATCGTTGCAAATTTGGCATAAGCCCACTGTAACTTGAAATAGGAAACACATGAACATAACTAAACTGCTGGAAAGAAAGAAGAGCATTATAGACTTCTGTGGTGTAATTTTAGCCTCACTAGGTTCAGGCTCTTCTTTAGTACGAAAATTTGCATCTAAAGGACACTGAAAGCAATGGGATCAAACAGCTGAAGTTTTCGCTACAAAAGACCACCATCTAAAGAACAAAAGAAAACGTATTCACCAGCTGCTTTTATTGGTAGCTCTATACAAGACATAGACAAAGGTGGTAAACTGGTAGTGGATTCTGAAAAGCTGAGAAATAAAATTAAAAAGTTGGGGGGCACAACTCAGACCGAAGGTTATAATTAAAAGTAAGGAGAGAAAGAGAAAAAAATAAGCAGAAGGAGGGAAGCAGGGAAGGAAAGCTCTTTGTAAAATTAGCAGAAAGGCAGGGAACCACACTCTTTGAAGACAGGGGCAAGCCAGAGCAGCAGTTTACATAGCATGAAAGATGTTTGATGACACAAACTAGTAACAATTAAAACCCAGCAACCACAAGGAGGTAGCCTTTGCAATGAAGATAAGCATTTTGTCACTGTTGACCAGCTAACTTGATGCTTTTATGTGGACACTACCCTGATCTGCACACAGAGTCCTCAAGTTTATCGATCACAAACATCACAGTCGAGGCAACGGGCTGCTTCTGCACATAGGCTGAAGGTTGAGTGTAGCTTTTAGGTTGGCTGGTCACCCTTACACTCTGGTAATGCAGAGGCAGGTAAACACCAGAGTGACTGAAAAATCCTCCAAGGACAGGTAAGTCACCGACAATTCATTTGAGAAGGGAGGAACATGTGGTGGGGTAAGTTAAAAGTAGAGCAGCTTATCACAGTACTAAGGCTAGTGAAAAATCTGCCAAAAATCTAGGGCCAAGTGTACAGCAAACCCCAAATTCAGAAAGGCCAGAAACATTGCCAGAGAGTGGGGCGATGAGAAGGAAAGGTAAAATAAGCATTCAACTTTACTTACATTAGTTAAATTGCCAGTAAAGCACCTGGACCCAGCAAATCATGTTAAATCTTAAAATAAAATGTAGTGGTCTTTTGTTACAAATCATTCTGGACAGAAGCTAATGAAACCTTATAGGTCCACCAGAATCATTGTGACTGAATTCAGGCAAGGACTCATTTTTAAGTCTGCTGGTTGCCCAGGTTATTCAGATTAATTTATTCTGTTTCCGGAGACTAAAGAACACGGTGCTTTATGTTAAGGTATTCCCCTATTATTGATATACAAGCTTTGTAGCTTATTACTACATATAAATTTGATCTCTACAGGTATCTGAACAAAACGAGGCATTTACAAAAGCAGTAGTCAGAGATGCAATATGGGTTCTCAAAGCCCATTTTAGTGAAGGTGGCTCCAGGAATTACTGCTGTTGAAAGGGTTAAACAGGAAAAGCTCAAATCACTACGCACAAAGATTAAAAGTTTGTCCTTGAGTAGCTTACTACATGTTTCCCACGCAATTCTGTATCCACCCAACAAGTCCTGCAATGCCCAACTCTATCCCTAGTTAGACAATTACAAGGTATATTACAAATCCCAAAGCCTTTATTTGTAAGTTTAACACATTACAGTATTTACTGTTCAGAATAATGTACACAATAAGGCTGTGACAACTGACTTAACTTTGTTGCCAGTTTTAATTCAGTTTTACCTGAAGGTCTCTTAAATGTCTCTTTTAAAAAAAATTATCCTAGTTTTTGAAGGGAGTAATAAGAACTTGGACAGAAACAAGACTATAAGATTTCTAACTTCCGCATTTGGTCAAGGTCCAAAGTGGCAAAGCTGCAGGAGTATGTACAGAGCAAATAACAGAACTATAGTAGATCATTAGATACTTAATTATAGTCTCTTGCTTGTAGTGGTGGCTAGCATAGCTGTATGTCTTTCAGACGTGTCTTTTAGACACCCTGTCTTTCAGAAAGGTTAGCATGTCAAATACACTGTGAAATCTAGAAAAGCTTTCTTCTATAAGCCCCAGCAGAATGTCCCATTAACACCAGTTATATACAAGATCGTCCTAAAATGAAACCTACTTAATTCCAGACTTACACCTTACAATCTCTCTGGTCTGCAATAGCAATAGTTACAATTGCTACATGGAGAATTCAGTTCTGGATTTAAGTAGTCACTTGACTCAGGGAGGAACAAAAGGCCTAAATTCAGCTATAGAAAACATTTAGCAGTAAGATCAGAAGTTAAAATTAGGCAAAACCCAGACTCAATTAGCAGTTACAATACAGAATGCACCCTCACCCCCACCCCAAACTACTGCAACACCAGAGACAAGCACCACCTCCTTACTCTTGTATTCCTTGCTCATTTATTTCACTTTTCCACTTGGCAGAACACCTCACCATGAGCATGAAACAAGTGTAAGGATCTCCAGAAACAAGTCACTGTATGTAGCCTATTATTCCAGATTGCTTAAGAGTTCACTTGACGCATTTCAAAAGATTTTAGAATATGCATCTAACAGCAGCTGCCATAATCTTACATTTCAAAGGGAATTGTTTAAAGCTGGATTTACACCTACATGCCACATTTTGGCAAAATAACGTAAGGAATGCGCTTAACAGTGAACTACCAGCGTGCTAGAAGCCAAAAAACCTAACTCTGACAGTGTTACCAGTGTTCTACTAAGTCTTCTGGTAAAGTATGAAGATTATCTATAAGGAAAAATGTTTGCATTGGCACAACCAGTGTAGGACTAAAAGAAAAGAAAAAAAAACAAACCAGCAGCAGGTTGGCTTGTCCTTTAAGGGCCAGAAACAGGCTGGCCATTCCTGCATGTGACAGGATACCTGTAGCTAACCCAGTACAGCGTTGTTGAATACAGAGACTTCTGTTCTTCTTTTCTACAGGAGGGGTTTGTGACTGCAGAAGGGGCTAAAAAACGGGAAAAAAAGCCTAAGAATAGGAACAACGATATGAGAGAATAGAAAGGGAGAAAAGAGAAGACCTTAAACTTTCATGTCCCTGAACAAGAAACACTCTACTAAGAACTTGCATTGAACAGTGACATTTTCTTCTAGACTGTCCTGGTTTCGGCTGGGATAGAGTTAATTTTCTTCCTAGTAGCTGGTACAGTGCTGTGTTTTGGATTTAGGATGAGAATAATGTTGATAACACACCGATGTTTTAGTTGTTGCAAGTAGTGCTTACACTAGTCAAGGACTTTTCAGCTCCTCATGCCCTGCCAGCGAGAAGCTGGGAGGGGGCACAGCCAGGACAGCTGACCCAAACTGGCCAAAGGGATATTCCATACCATGGGACGTTGTGGCTCAGTATATAAATGGGGGGCAATGACCACTGCTCAGGAACTGGCTGGGCATCAGTCGGTGGGTGGTGAGCAATTGCATTGTGCATCACTTGGCTTGTGTATTCTTTTATCATTATCATCATCATTATTTTCCCTTCCTTTTCTGTCCTATTAAACTGTCTTTATTTCAACCCATGAATTTTCCTTTTTTTTTCCCCCCGATTCTTTCCCCCACTCCACTGCAGGGGCAGTGAGCGAACGGCTGCGTGGTGTGTAGCTGCCTGCCAGGTTAAACCACAATATAGACTCTCCTCCGTTATCATCAGAAGGACTCCATGGAGAAGTCCTGAATTTGTAAACTTGCTCACAAAAGTAAGGGAGGAGGAAAAGCTGAAGTGTTGAGAACTTGCACTAGTTTGGGAAGCAAATCCCCTGAAGGTGATCTGGCTAGAGAGTTCAGTCACAGTAGAGCATCATAATACACCACATAACGTTCAACAGGAGGAGGCAGATGAGGACAGAAGTCTGTCATTCCATGCCATTGTAAAAATGTATGAAGAAGATACTGGCCCAACACTGGGTGTTTGGTCATCTGTTCCTTTCTCTGCTTACAAGGAAGAAACAACAACAAAAAAAGGCAGCCCTGTACAGGATTGTGTCTAGTCTTCAAGCTCGTTAGCTAGATACTCAGAAAAAGACCCAAAACAACTTGTACACTCAGCACAAAAATAGATAGTTTGCCAAGAAGGAAACACTGGTGACTTGAATCTAACTTTTCTCCAGAGCTGCAGAAATCACACTCCTCAGACACCGAAGTCCAGAACCGCTTGGAAACCTATGCGATCTCATTTTTAATTAGGGCTTTAGTTAGCACATTAGCAGAAGTGCTATGTCAATACACAAGCAGTATTATGCACAGTCAGTAGAAATGTTTTTTTGCGAGAAGATACTCTAAAATTATTGCTTAACCATGGCACTTACAACCTGTTTATTTTTTCAGGCACCTAAGTATCTTCTTTGATTTGGACCATAGCTCTATTTGCTTGAGACATCTAATCTCAGAATTTGGACCAGCTTTACAAAGAAAAATCTCATCAAATACCAGCTAATAGTTTACTCGCCCTGAAAGGCAGTAGCTTAAGACAGACAACCACAGTAAAGTATGACAGGGCTGAGACTAGAGCCCCATTTGAAGATTCACTAGCCTGTGGAACAGACTTCTTGCACTTACATGATTTTCCTAACTCCAAATTTACTCACTTTTCTCCAATTCAGAAGAAATACCTTATTGCATTTTGCTAGAAGAGCATCGAGTTTAGGACTGACTGAAGACGAGTGATACAGAAAAGAACTCGCTTGGACTGACATGCTTTAGTTTGAGACTCGAATCTGTGATGTTCTGTGACCATATCTAGGTAACACAGAGGCAGTGTCTTGGCTAAGAGGTTTATCTCCAGACTGCTTCCTGACAAGAAAGAAGCAGGATTCCTGATAGATTACTTAATCAGTGCTTCATCTTCTTTAGCTCTCAGAACTGTACAATTCTTCTGTTCTTCTGGAACTTGTCTGTCTCTGTGAAAACCTAATGCACTGACAAGATTAAGAAAAAGAACATGTCTTTTTGCAAGAGCAAGAGAGAACATACAAGCACGTATTTATTTAAGGGTTGTATTTTTCTCCTATAGAATACTGCACTTGGTCCTATCCATTCTCACCAGATACACCCTCGTCCTAAAAAAAGTCAGCTCACCAGAGGCAAGATTCAGTGATTAAAGGGCAGAATTAAGTCTTGCTTCCAAATTCTATCACTGGCCTTAACATAACACATTATGCAACTCTAGCCAAATTAGTTTCTTTGTTCCTTAAAATTAGGAAAAAAGAACTGCTACTTCACAAAGAACTTCAGAACTAGTTTTTCTAAAGTGCTTTTGAGTTCCTCACATGATGAACATTTCATATTGCATAAAGCAGAAATTGGGAGGTGACCTGATTATTTTTCCTTTAAGTAAAAACAAATATGAAAATGAAATCGTTAGATGAAAATTGTGTTTAATTACAGTGGTAGGTACCAAGCCACTCCTGAAATCAAGTGCATCGGTGTTACTGAGCAACATACCAAATCTACACAGAGATCATTTATGCTATTTTCATTCCAATATAATTTGTTCCAACGTATCCTTTGCTTAATCCAAATCTACTTATCCAAAACACAATACAGGCTATACTTAATTTTGTATTATCACTTAAAAGTAAAAAACTACTTCTTAAACATTTTGGCTTCAAGAAAAGACAGCTTGTGAATCCACTGACAATCTCAAATTATGAACTTCTTCAGTTTCCAAAGCCCTACCACCATTTATCTCAAACTCTTCCACAGATCAAGCCAAATCTATGTTTAAAGTTCAAAATACAAAAGATATGAATTGTGTTTTTATAAAAATGTAAAAAGCTAGTCAAAATTACATGTTTAGATATTTAATCTCTGAAGAATGGAGTATAGCAGCAGGAACTTAAATATAATAAGAACTATCAATAATAAATACAAGAAATTAGTGCAAAGATTGCAATAGAAGGATTCTTGAGTACAATGAGAATATAAAGAGACATTCTAATTTGTACAAAACCCATCCCAACTCTGTATACAATCTCTTCTATAAATACAACCACATAAGATGAAATGCTTATTTGCAAATAATAGTTATTAAAAAGTGTGCTTTATTGGGTTTTTCACTCGTTCTCTTGGCAGGTGTAGTTTGCAGGAAGTCTGTAAAGACAAATTTCCATAATTAGACATTTTTAACTCCTCCAGAAGTTATGTTTTAAATACAACAGATGCAGTACATACTTGATTTCCACAGAAAGCTTTGTTAGAATACAAAGCATTGTAACAAATCTATTTGCAGTTAGCAATTTGTAAGTGTGTGACAATGAGGTAAATTGTAAAAAAAGAAAAGAAAAAAAAGTTCACCACAAATATGAAAACAGCAGTTTACCTATAGCGGAGCATGAAATTGGCTGTGCATTGCTATTGCCTGTTGAAGTTTTTCCTCTTTGGCTCGTCTACAGTGGCAGAGCTACAAAACAAGACATAGGAAAAGTGAATTCTGAAAGGAATTTTCTATAATGCATACCACAGTTTCTCTTTAATGATTTAGCTACTTTGCAGGCTCTTTAAAGAAGGAAAACCCTGTGAACTACCTCCCTTCCAAGCTTCAGGCTGAACAACTGTCTATATTGATAACGTTATTCCATCCACAACTGTTTACAAGAGAAGAGAATTGTTTCCTATGTTATGAAATGCATTTATTAGGCATCTTTAAAGAAAGGTACACTACCCGGTAAGTTGCTCTTGTCACAGCACGAGCAAGAATGGTGATTTTTGAACCTCAGTTACTTATTTGGTGATAGCCATCAACAGAATAATTAGAGTTTAATAAATTAAACATTAAGGTTGCTTAAGATAACATGTCATTCTATGTCGACTTACAAATTTAATATTGTCCATGTGGCTATCTCCCCCATATCTATATAGAAGAAAGTGGCACAAAAATATCTGCAACAACACAGCACTAGGGTCTAATGCAGGAGACCTTTGCACTCCTGCCTTAAAAATATGTGCCTTCAGAGTGCAGATTATATTCTAAATAGACTGAAGCCACTTAGGGATATATTTTTCTTTTGTTGGAGCTTACTAAAGCACTGTTCTGTATCACAAGACTGCTCAAACTCTAAGTCTTTAATTTATTCACTATGTGTTGTATATCTCTCAGATTAGAATGACTTGTATATTACATACCATTCTCTTTTCCATGAAACTACTAAGGAAGTCATCTATTTCTGTTTTGCCTTCCAAGAAGTCTTCTGCAATAGTGTCAGATTCCTCTTCAGCTTCATGAGCAGCTACTTTAAGTCTGGCTTGCAGAGCACTTGGACTGCAACTCTAAGGAAATAAAAACTCCTATGTAATATTAAACTGTCCATCAAAACCTGCATTTCCAGGAAGAAAGATAAATAACTATATAAATATGAGATATGTGAATAGAGCATTATTATTACATAAAAGCCTAAGTGACCAGATGAAGCTTCATCTCCAAGAAACAGTATAGCTTGTTAAACTAGAAAGGATTCAATGTGAGAAAAGCATTGCTAGTTTAGGTCTTGATTCACAATCATTCTCACAAATGTATAAAGCTTTTCAACTTTTAGCCTACACTGTAGAAAGCATCAAACTTGGAAATCTGACAGGTTCTCGAGTAGAACTAGCGTTTCAAGTGTCTTCAATAAATAGGATCTACTTTTGAAACTCAAAGTCAGTAGTAAACCTGAGAAGTATAAAAAAGTAAAAAAACACCTACTGTTCAGCTTTTAAATAGCCTTGAAATGACTGTGGAGAGGAAGACAGGAAAGGAAAAAGCACCTACTCAAGAAGTAGATGGGCTGCTGATCTAAACCAGTATACTCATTCTTCTGTTCTTATGAACTTCAAACCTTATTTCTGCTTATTGCGTGTAACTGCATTATTTTTCCTCTAATACATTTGGACAGTTAATCAGAACGTGATTCACGTCTTCAGTAGGAGTCTGTACAGAGCCAGAACTGCAAAGCTAAGATATGTATAGATTTTAGATGCTTGGACTACCCTTCATCTACCCAATGAAAAATATTTTACTTATGTACTATAAAACTGTAATGTAATCAGAAATTTCCTGTTAAATTAATCTTGTGCAAAATAAGGAGAGTTTGCTCTAATAAAAGATGGCTAAAATTCACCCACAGTACAAGTAAAAAGACTTGTCTGGAACTTTGAAGGAGAGATAACAGGAGATACCAGGTAGTGCACAGTGAACATCACTATATGAAGATACAGCACATGTGGAAAAACAGCACAAAAATCCAGCTGCAACTCGCCAACTCTCAGCCTCCTAACCATCATTAAATTGAATCAGCAAATCTAACGTAGAAAAAAGAAAAGGTAACATAGCAGTGGGGTATTACGTCCTGTTCTTAAGTGATTTCTTACAGAAGTAGAAAGTTTCTCAATGCCAACTACCTCCGTCCACTTTAAAGCCAACTTACATCACACAGAAAGGAGGCATTAGGAGTCAGACCATTCTGATTTTCAAGTGAGGAAACATTTAATTCATTTAGATCACCAATGAAATAATTCAGTTTGCTGTCACTTAACTTCTTGCTTGCTATTTCGTATTTTGTTACTTTTCGAGCATTTTGAAATTCAGGTACTATGCACGCTATTTTGATGGACTGTTGTATTCTCAGGTGGCAAGTCTTGCAAATACTGAAGATTTCAGCGCAGAAATTGTTTTATGAAAAGTTGCATCTTTTAATGCATATCCTGGTAAACATACTAAGAAATTATTCTCCTTCCCCAAACTGCTTTCTGAAGTAATGACTTTACCCTATTTGCTCTTTAGAATGTGCAAAATTTGACAGCATATATAACATGTTGCCCAAAGTAAGCATACCCAGTGAACCACAGAATTTAAGTTTCTAAAGCAATGGTTTTCATCATTTCCATCTAGTACAGTTTTACAAGCTCATTATGTTGAATGGGTACCATTAATTAAACAGCCTTCTTTAAAAATCATTCTATTCTTAAAACTGGTTTGACCCAGGATTGTACTTAAGAACAGCTCTAAATGCTCATCACACTCCCTTCTTCCAACTTTGCTTCTATTGCGGTGTTAAAAAAAAAAACCCAACCCAAAAAAACCAGTAGTGCAATCATAACACTGTTTTGCTTTCAAACTGTTTGGTACTTCATCCCATTTTATTTCATACTCGATGTGAATCTATTTCATATAAAATTAGAGTCTAACCAGAAGGATATTCTTTATGAATAAAGATACAACCCAAAACTTCAGTTTTATTGAAGTATTCTTAAAGGATAATATGATATAGAGATTATACCTCACTAAGTTCATGCTGTCTTTGCATCTTTTTTTCAAAGGCTGCTTTCATCTGTGTGAGTTGCTCATACTGGAAGGAAGAAGAAAAAGAATGTTTTCCCCCTGAAAAAACCAGAATATTACAACCAATATTTCTGAAAAAGATTTTATTGCTCACTTACTTTATCCAATACCATCTGTCTTTTTGCCTCGAGACTAGGCTCCAGCAACAAGTTTTTTTCTGTAAAATAAAGTCACTATTACTACTTTTTTTAAAGGATTCAGTTTGCAGAACACAGCCACAGATGCTAATGTTCTGACATCTTACTTGCCAGCTCTTCAATGCTTTTCACTAACTCATCTCTATCAGTAATGACTTGCTTCAGTTGTGGTAGAGTCACAAACTGTTCCAGTAACACTTCCTCTTGCTCGTTCATATTGGTCAGCTGCGATATACTATATTCAAACAGAAAGAAAGCAGATTTAAAACTAACAGCAAACATTACGTGTAGAGTTAGTTATTTCTGCCAAAAGTCAAAAGTTTGAGGCATTTATTGAGACTTTACAGATACACGACACTTAACTGCAACTTATTTTTCCCCCTTTCTCCAGGATTGTGGGCAGGAGTTTCTCCTGGATTGTATCTGCAGCAGTGAGCTTAAAAAGCAGCGTGTTAAAAAGTATCTCTCATTTCAAGCCTTACTTCATATGAAGTATTTTTAATGCTACTATTGTGGGTTGACCTTGGCCAGCTACCAGATGCCCATCCAGCTGCTCTCTCTGTCCCCCTCCTCAACAGGATATAGGAGAAAAGCTTGTGGGTCGAGATAAAGACAGGGAGATCACTTACCAGTTACGATCACAGGCAAAACATACTCAACTTGGGAAAAATTAATTTAATTTATTGCCAATTACAGTCAGAGTCAGATGGTTGAGAAAGACAGACAAAAACTAAAACACCTCACCTGCTCCAGCATAGTCCTCTCCATGGGCTACAGGGAAATACCTGTTCTACTGTGGTCTTTTCCAAAACTTCCACGGGCTGCAGATGAGTATCTGCTCTGGCGCTTGAGGCACCTCCTCCCCCTTCTGCTCTGACCTTGGTGTTCACAGGATTCTCACACTTCTCCACCCCTCCCCTCAATCCTCACTGTCTCTGCAGTGTTTTCTCTTTTTTAAATGTGTTTTCATAGAGGCACCAGCCGCTTCACTGATCGACTCAGCTATCCTGTGGTGGGTCTGCTGCCAAGCCGGCTGTGTCTGGCACGGGGGCAGCCCCTGGGCCTCTTCTCACAAAGGCCACCTGTGCAGCCCCCAAGCTACCAAAACATTGCCACCTACACCCAGGAGAGCTACTTAGAACAGCTGCAATACCATTTGTGATTTAACTCAACCAACACCAGAAGAATCATGGAATTTTAATCTGGTCTTCTTGGAAGGACCAAACTTGATACCCCCCTAACTTTCTGCTACATAATAAGGATGCTGCTAGAACTTACAGCAGATTTAGCTAAATTAAACAGGCTCTTAAGAAGGTGTCAAGGGAAACAAAAAAAACCAAACTCAGAAGTCCTTCTTGCAGAAGGTCTTTTCCTTTCTGAAAGGACAGAGTTTTCAATCGCTAAACTATGATACCACCATAAAGATGTGCGATCAGAAAGAAACCAATCTCCTAAGACCCCTTCAGAATTAATAGCTAATTTGTAATCTACTCAATCCCAGAAAACTGATCAAGGAGGCTGTCTCATTAGATCAGAGCAAACTGCTGGGAAGAATAACTAATACAATATTTTTGAATTGTGACAAGATATGCTTTTGATGAAAATATTTGTGTAATATGTGTATGAAGTATTTAGATGTGGAAGTGATTTGCACTGGGACAGCTGGTACTTTTACCACCTAGATTTATCTAACCCAACCCCCCGCGCATGCTGAGCTGCTCACAAAGCAGTCCATTTGTGAACCAGTCTCAAGTCCATTTCCCTGTCCCCTTTCCTCGTTCAAAAGTTACGCTTATTGTATTAGTAGAAATCAAGACCCTGGTGAGGCCCCAGAAGACAGCAGAACGCTGATAGTTAGGAAAAGTAAAAATAGATGCTCTTTTTGCTGGTGTTGAATCCTGAAGTATTGTTCCTGCTGAGAAAACCCTAAACAGGCAGCACATTTGAATACAAGGCTGGCTTACTTTCTGACTGTACAATTTTGGTAAGTGGTATTTCTCCTATTTGTAATTTCTACAAAAACCTTTCAGTGATATATACAGGTTTTTGACAAAAATCAGATACAGACCAGCAGTAATTGCCTTTTAATGACTATGGAAAGTTTTGCTACCTTCTGAAAATTTACCTTAGTTCTGAGAGTTCTGGAAATGTATCAGGAACATCAGGCATCTTGTAAGTAAATCCATTCTGGCCAACCTAAATGGAAGTTGAGAAATGCTTAGTACATTTCTGAAGAGCAATTTCTTGATATTTAACCTGATTAATCCAAAACCAGAGAGAAGTATTTGACAGCAACAAGAGAAGTAGGAAAAGCAGTAAGAAGCAGTAGCACTAGCCTCCGAACAAAAGACATCTCCACTCAACAATGGCAACAAAATACTTGCGGATGTTTGGGGTGGCATGTCATAAAAGATGAGTCAATTTTGGAGGAAAATAATGCTGTCTTGCTATGTCCTCCATTTGACAACAGCTAGATGAACCAGGCAGGAAACACATAGGAGCAGTGTAACTCAGGGAAGTGAGAACAGAGAAAGAGATTGACATTTTGATCTCTCTCATGTGGTTTTTAAAGCTACAATCCCTTGGGAAAAAAGTTTTTAGACAAGGAAAAAAAAGTCTGTCTTCATAGAAGGTAGAAAGTTGAAATTCTACAAAACCAGAGAAGTGTCTTCCAAGATGAAGAGAGCTTTTGTTTCTAAAGACAAGATTTGATGAAAGACTAAACATTTAGATATAAAGTTTTTGGAAGACATTCCAAAAAATCCTTCCAGAGTGCATCAGTGACAGGGAGTTTCTGAGTACACACATACAAGATCCGTGAAGCTATCTGAAGCATGAAACCGAGAAATACTTTACCCATAAAGGCTTGAGACTGCACATCATTCTCACCTGATAGGTTCTGGGCAGGAAATCCCATATAGAGAAAAGGATCTCATTTTTTATGGCTAGAGAAACAGTCACAGCTGCACTATGGGGGAGTGCAGCTCCAAAAAAAAAGTATATTCAAAGATATTTAGCATAACACTAGTTTCACTGAAACTCAGAAAGACAAACTTGTTGCTCTGACTTCAAGTTTGTTCTAAAAAACTCTTCATCAAAGCCAGAATGACAATTTCATTTTCCTTGCACCGGCAAAACAATGAAGTGCAGTCACTCAGACTGCTCCCTTGAGTTTTGTGGCAATGCCCTGTGTGCCCTTGAGGGAACTTATACCCAGTGCCTGATAGTTAAAGCAGTAAAACTCAGTGCACAGACCTGAAGCACTGCTTCTGCTGTCGGAACAGGTAGTGGCAGATCAGCAATCAAGCCATAAGAGGGAGCAGCAGGCTTGTCTGTAGTGTAGCTTGAGGAAACTGATTCAGCAACAGGCACAGCTGCCATTGTTCTATTTGTTTCTTGAGGTGGGTATGGAGGAAGAAATGGAAAGCCCTGAGGAGGGTAAGGAGGCATTCCAGCTGGTTTGTTGAAAAGGCTAAAACCAAACAAACAAAAAACCACAACCATGAGCAACCAACTGCTTACAGCACATTTCTTATCATTTGAATTATAACTACTAGACCACGTACAAGACATAAGATTGAATTTTTAAACAAGACCATAAACTTTGCGTTTTCTCTTCTCAGTTACTTCCAACGTAGTAAGTCTACTTTATGTCTTACACTGCAACATAATATACAACTCCATTAAACTATATTCTTGTAGAGCAGCCAAATACACACTCAAACTCTTAATTATAAGAAAACTACTTCTCAAAAATTTATGAGAGCATAAATTGAAATTGTTTCCATCTAAAAGTCCTGAGAAATGCATCTGTGTCATACATTAGTTCTTATTTACAGTATAGCATTTAACAGCTTGGGAAACACACACATAATTACTTCTACATAACATGAATGATTTTTTTTTTTTAAATTCACAACTGCAGCTGCACCTAAACCCAGTATCATTGTCAGCCACGAGAACCACAGTTGTACTGATAAAGCTGTAACGTCTCAGATCACTTTTACATATATAATACAATTATTTAAATTGCGCAATTTCTGTTGCACAGTTGTTGCTACAGAAGCTGCCTCTAAACTTGGGAGATTATGAACAGAATATGAAGAAACACAACTGCTCAGATCATGATACACAGCAAATTCAAGATTTCATCTGATACTGTAAACATTTCTTCTTTTTCAAGAAAACAGAAGTTATATCAGCGTGTTGATACAGTAACTCCAATGAAATCTAGTGTTTCTTCTCAAAACAATCATGCCATCAAGCAAGCACATGAAACTGTGCAAGGGCAGGTAATCTATGTCTCCCAATACAGCCACTACATTATTCCTGTTCCTGCCCTCCTAATACTTGGTTTCGTCTCTTTTTAAAAATGCAAGTTAATACACATAGTTCCATTCATCATGTTTATAGATACTTACTATGGAAATGATGTTGAGCTAGGAACCAGAACTGGAGGATTCTTCCAAAACTCGTCCAGTAAACTTTGAATAATTTTTCCAAGATCTGAGTGCATTGTAAACTGGTAAAAACAAAACAAAACAAAAAACTCGAAAAACTTGAAGCAGCAAGATGCAGAAGAAAAATTATTCCTGGAATCCAACAGTTCCAAAATGTGCTGAACTTGACTATTTATTATACCCACCCGCCAGTGCTGTAAGCTATTTCAGAGACATACCAGCTAACGTAAACTGTGTTTACACAAGTTCCAAATAAAGTGATAAAGCCACTCAGAACTGAACAGAAACTACAAGTCTTTTGTATATGCCATTATCAATGGAGAATCAATCAAGTATAACATTTCTGATGAACACCCAAAAAACCCCATCTTAGTTACCAAGTTACATTTGGGGGGAAAAAAAACAAAGGGGGAAAAAAAATACCAAGATTTAAGTTTGAGACAAAAAGCATCATTAATTGCATTCTGAAAAAGTCATAACCCCACCCCACAACTCAAAAAAACTAACACATCCTTGTTGGCAGAGGAAAAAAAAACAAACCAAAACACACAGCATATTAAAATCCTGCATATTAGAGCTAAAACCTTTACATCTTTCTAACACGATTAGTGTAGAAAGAACTACGTTACAGAACAGTCTTAAAGCATCCTTCTCCCGTATTGGGAATAGCTGTAGAGAAACAAGAACTGTGCTATTGGTACTAAAGAGAAAAGTGATAGGAACTTTCTAAGCCATCATAACTTAAAATAGTTTTAGATATATGGAATACTGAATTCAGTAATGGTAGCAGTAAAAGAATGAATAATAGTATACTGAACACTACTGAATTTTTGTTTTCAGACCCCTCACAATATAGTTTGAGAGGGATTAGGATGTGTACTAGTCTTTTTTACCAGAAGTATTAGCAATAATCTAGTATGACATGTATTAAAATTGCTATTAACAGTAGATATACGTGAAGCTACAAATTATACATACGTTACTTATTAATGGACCGGTCACATATACTCCCTGCTTGTCCATTAAATGATGTCTCACAGGTGGGAAAACACTGATGACTGGTTTTTCCTGAGGAAACTGAGGTGGAAGCAAGCTGCAAATACAAGAATAATCATTAATACAGCTACATCCCATGATAAAGTTTGCATAAGAAGGCTTCTTATGCAAAGAAAAAATACTACTAATTACATAAACTTACTTTTCTACGAGAAGATTTATGGAGAAATACAGAGTGAAGCACACAAGAGGATTATTCAGTTACAAAATTAGAAATCAGACAGATTAAAATACTGGACTTCCACAGAACTGAAGAGAGCATTTACTGGGCAAAATTGTAGTATAACAATGAAGCAATTATGTCCACAGACAAAGAAAAAGCTGTAGCATAACAAGAGTATTTTCTAATACAAATGTTATTACTACAAAGACAATGCAGTGTAACTCGCAAGAATATCAGGCAAGTTATCAGGCTAAAGTAATAAAAAACTTGTGAATAGAATACCATCAATATTTGCCAGAGCAAAAGCAGCCCCCAAAGTAAATTCATAGGAAATGTTACAATAAATCACTTAAGTTATGATCCAGAAGCTTCACTGGGGTAAGAGTTAGTACTAGGAGTTACAGCATGTTAGTAAATTACTAATTAAGTTTATTGTAGGGGATTCAAAGTCATCAGAAACCCTCAAGCATTTTCTCCTACTTACCTTCAACTACAAGCACGCAGGTATCTTAGGAGCTGAGCACAGCAAAACATAGCTTTGCTTTCAGCTGAGCACCTGCATGAACTACTTTCACCCATATCACTACAACTACTAACGCAAATCCAGGTTACAGTTCCTGAAATTAGTTATGAGATAGGAGCCATTTATGTTTTATGTTCTATTACTACTTTTTTTTCTGAGAACATTTTTAATTTTCAAGATGTGCATAGAGATATCTCACTCTACTTACATGTTAATATTAATTGTCAAGTTGTTTACAGTGAATGGCAGTCGGTATTCCACATCTTTCTGAATTTCTGCAATGCTGTCAAAGAAGAAATTGTTAACATCCAATTCACGGTCAGTGTAACAGCCTAAAGTCTAAAAAAAGGCATAACCTCAGACCTTTGTATTTAGTTTAGTTCTGAAAAGACTTGTAAGAATAAAATTGAAAATGCTGGAATAAGTTAATATGCTCCAGAATGCTATACTGAATATTAAGATTAAAGCAAAAAATAATAGATTCAACTTTTAAACCTCATACATGATCACAAGCAATGGAAATACTGGCAGAAAAATTGTGCTACCTACTGATCTGACAACAATCTCAACTTATTTTTCTCCACTTACTGGTTTAACTTAAGATATCACATCAGTGATTTTTTTATATACTGATTTTTATCTGATAAAATATTTACTTTGCCAAGGCGTTACACCTGGTTCACAACTAAGCATTGCTCTGCAACGCTGCCTACAGATCAATATTTAAAACATACATCACACTAGGCCTTCTTCCTTAATAGATTAGCTTACTATTTAATAGTCATTTTTTCCACATGAACCAAGTTCTGTGCATTTGCACAGATACTTCAAAGAATTATCTGGAGAAGAGCTACTTGCAAGAATGTAAAGCTCTGTAATCCAGTGGCATTCAAGACACAGACACCCCTGAAAGCATCGAGTGAAGAAACATGTATCTTATGAAATCTGGTAAGACTGAATCCAAATTTGCTCCTCCTGTAACAGGTAAGTTACTGAGAAAAACCTTTAAATCAGCTGCATTAATAGTAAGTTGATTTCAACACTCAAAGCACTCCATAATTTGTATGCACAGCAAGATTGTTTTGAAAGATGGCATCCCAAAGAATGCGGAGGAGGAGGAGAAGTAGAAGACTTAGCTCAGGAGCAGAATTTCCGGACAAAATGAACACACCTAAGCTGGCACTCAGAGAGAAAGGAGGGCAGAAAATCAGCTTCATCTTATAATGCCTCAATCAAAACAAACTTAAAAAGCAGACTGATTCCTCTTCCATGTATTTTTCCTGTCTGCACCTCGTTAATAATATTCTTCTCTCCCACCTCTCTAAGGCTCCCTTATAAAGGGAGGGAACACAGCTCAAATTGGGAATAACGGCAGCTGGGTGTTCCCAGAAAGCCTCTTTGTACCCAACTTCAGAAATGCCTCTCCATCCACCGCCAGGTACACTCCATACAATTACTTCCTCAAAAAAACCCCAAAACACATTACCTGCAAATGTGTGTTAAGTGTATTGCTAGGAGCGTTTTGTATCCCTCCAAAGCATTATTTGCACATACAATTTAAAACTCTAGTTTTCAGAGCTTCGGGAATAAGTGGAGCAAGACACAAACCTAGCTATGCACCTTGCTTTCCACAGCCCAGCCTTATTCCTCTCACAGACAACTCGGTATCTGCTCTTTCCCTGTGAAATCACATGCTGTTTGAAGAAACTATCAGGCATCCTCAGCACGGGAGAATTCAAATCAGAGTTTAGGGCTCCAGAACACACCGAAATCGCCGCCTCCTCATTCTTAACTGAAAGATTCTCCCTGGAATCTCTCATGCACATTCCTGCCCTGTAATCATGTGTCACACATTTTAATAGCCTGCTACAAAATCCTTTTGAGAAGGGTATCTAATTATGCTCCACTCACGTGCATAACCTGTGCATGAACTGGGAAGGAAGAGGAGAACAGGGAGAGAGAAACAAGAAATCCAGAATCTCATTGAGCTGTCCAAACTGTTATAACCTCCTTTAAGCAAAACCTTGAACTGATAAACTTAGTTGTCCCCTCCCCAAGTGGGAATGGGTACACTGGAAAAACGGCACATTCTTAACCTTGTCTAGAACAGCAGCAAACATAAGAAAACTGTTTTTTAAACACAAAAACTTCATTTCAAGCTCCTAACCTGTGAGGGATCCTGAAAAGGAAGACTAGCTACTGCAATGAAATTAAGATCTGGGCTTTTATTACCTGCGAAGACTAACCAAACTTACCTAACTTAGGTAACTACATCATGCCAAGAATCTTATTTTGAGCATTTCAGTAAGGAGCAGCTGGGATACACATAAATGAACGACAAATTATACTTATCAGACAAAACAAACATTAGAGTAACATTAATTTAATCATTGCTTAGGAAACAACGCTGTTGCAATGCTTGATGCATATTCCTATCCTATAGATCTGTGCTGCCGTGGAGTCCATAAGCAAGCGCATCAGTCCCGCCCAAAAGAACACTTCGTACTTTTGAAAAATTGCACCCACTACACGTACCTTTTTAGAAGCACAGAATTTGAGGCACAGCTATTCAGATTTATTCAGCAGTAAGTATCCCTTATGAAAACTGTATGCTTTGCCAGAACGTACTCCTTCGCTTGCCTATTTTTTTGGTTTTTTACACCTATCCTCAAGAGAGATGACACAGGCCAGTTTACATAGCTGAAAAGTCACATTTGAGCAGCTACCATCTCCCCACCCCTCATCTCCATTCCTGGCTGCAGGGTCCGTTCCCTCTCTGCACATGCTTGAACTGGTGCCTGCACAAACAGGTGGTAAACCAGTTCAGCAAGCTGACCTTGACAAAAACCGATCACCTTTTTTGAGGACTTAACTTGGGGTGAGCTCATCTCCCTGGTAGAGAAAAAAGGGTAGAAATAAAAGGCTAAGTAAGGCCAGTCCAACAAAAACTTCTAGTTAGGTAAGCTGCTGCGCACTCACAGAGACAGCTCCTTAGGAAAGCGAACCATCTTTCAAAAATACTTGTAAAATTGGCTCTGAACAGATTTAAGTTTAAGCAAGAGACAATACTTAGCAATACTGTCATACTTACGTTTCCTGTGTGATAATTCAAACTATTAGGGTAGTGAGCGAACTGCAATTATTAAACTTGGAAATACAATCAGTTTCTCTTCCACTCCTAGCCTCCGCCTGACATAACAGAAAATATTATCGTTTCTTTTTCTGGATCACTTCTGGAGGCGATCCATTCTACTATCTATCATTCTACTTCAACAGACATCCTAGGAGGGATGAATGCTTACACGTTCACAGAAAATATACTTGAAATATATGAAGTGTGGATCTCCTTTTAAAAGATGAACACTTTTAGAAGACTAAAATTTAGGCAAAACTGATCAGCTTACTGACAAGCTGGAGTATCTCAGGATAAAGGAAGGTGTTTTGCTGTAAAAAGTGTGGCTGTTGAACAGGAAAAAACCACCTGCCTCTGGTGAGCATCTAAATAAAACAAGTTACTAAGGAACAGTCAGTTATTAGCAAGTGAGCACTGTACATCAGAAAAACCGTTTGTAGAGCCAGTAGGGCTGCAACGGCACTGCTGATAAGACCACTGTGACGCACAGCTCCTTTATGCTGTATGTTTGATTCTTAACTTTTGAGAACTACGCTCCTACAGCCAGTTTCCAGAAAGAGGGCTTTATTCCGACACACGCAATCTGTATCTCTTTGCGGACTTTAAAACCCATTAAATCCTTCGGCTGACTTCCCGGTCAAGCGGCCGGTCTAACTGGGCACGACGATCTGCGCCCGATCGCCCGGCCAAGCCACACCTACAAACCCCCAGACACCGGGGACGGCCTCCCCCACCGCCCCGGCAGCAAATCTTGCTTTCGGTTTCCAAATGCAACCCCCCACCCCGCCGCGGGCCTGCTTCCCGCTGCCCTCCAGCCACGCACCCGCGCCCCTGCCCGGGGCCGCGCCGGGACCCCGCGGCACGCCGTCCCCCGGCCGCTCCCGCGCACCACCCCGCTCCCGCCCGGCGGGACCCTTCGCCCCCGAAACACCCCGGGGTTCGGCCGGCCCGGGCTACAGCGCCGGCGGCTCGGTTTCCGGTTTACCCGCCCCGCCGGCGGTCGGCGCCGCGCACGGCCGAGGGCCGGCGGGACCCAGCCGGGCCTCCCCGGGAGGGGACGGGGCGAAATCACGTCTCTGGGTGCGCGTGCGGCTGCACACGACACCCTCCCGAGGCGCGGTCCCGCAGGGGTCCCGAGCGGCGCCGGGCCCGCCTCGGACGACACAGGCCGCCCCCCCCCCCCCGCCCGGCCGGCCGCGGCCACTCACGAGGCGTGGGCGCCGCGCAGGGACTCGATCTGCCGCTGCTTCTGCTGCTGGAGGCTGGTGAGGGCGGGCAGCGGCGCGGCGGGCGAGGAGGAGCCGCCGCCCTTGGCGAGGGGGAACAGCCAGTTCATCCTCCCCGCGGCAGCCCCCGGCGGGCGCGGGGCCACCGGCGGCACCGCAGCCCGGCCTCGCTCCCTCGCGCATGCGCGCGGCGGCGGCAACACCGCCTCGCCTCCCCTCCCCTCCTCGCCCCTCCCCGCGCCCCGGAGCGGACCGGACCGGCGGCGCCCCGCCCTCGCGGCGGCACGCAGGCTGCGTCACCGCCGCGCGCCCGTGACCCGAGCCCTGGCGGGGTGGAGGAAGGAGTGGCGCGCGCCCGGGCGGGAGGAGGGGGGTGGAGGAGGGGCGGCGCGGCCGGCGATTGGCGCCCCCGCCGTCGGTCAGAGGTGAGAGGGGAAAGGCCGCGGCGCGGCGCGCGGCGATGATGTAATGGCTTTGTGCGGCGGGGCGGCGGGGGCAGCGCTTCCTGCGTCTCGCGCGGCGACTGGCGGCTCTGGGGCGTCGGGGGCCGCCGCGGGGCCTCGCCAGACCCGCCGCGGCCCGGCCCGGCCCGCCCGAGAGCGTGAGCGAGCGAGTGAGTGAGTGAGCGAGCGAGCGAGCGAGCGAGGGGTGGGGACGCGGCGGCCGCGGGGAGCCGGGCGAGGGGAGGGGGCGGGGGCCGAGAGCGGTCCGGTACCACTCTCCCCTCGGTCTAGCCGTCCCCCGCTGGGGCCCGAGGCAGCCCCGCAGAGGCCCTGCGGCCTTACCGGCAGTCGTGACGGCCCGCTGGGGGCGGGTGGTGTTTTCGCGGGCCGCGGGGGTTGCCGCCGGAGGCGGGCTCGGAAGCGGCGCTTCTCCCTCCGCTGGGCCGGGGCGGGGGGGGGTAACCGGGGCGGCCCCTTCCCAAATTGCGCCCCGTCGAGGGGTGCTGCCCTCCGCGCTACCGCGCAGGGCGGGCTCTGCGGCTCCTCGGGGCGCTCTTGGGGCCTTGTACGCGTGAGGAGGCGCCCGGGAACCCAGCCGGGGCGTGAGTCCGAGTCTGTCGGACCGTGATTCGGTCCCCTCGCGCCGCTCTCCGGTTTAGCGCGGCCCGTACGAGCTGAAGGAGCTTCTCCTGCCGAGGGAGGCTGCTTGCCTGGGCGGCTGCTTGTCGTCCGCAGCGTCCCCGAGTTTGGCGTAACGCTAATAGTCACTTTGCCCCTTCGTTTCATGTTGCACGCAGCCGTGGGATCCGCAGGAATGTGCTCTTCTAACCCGTGGGGGAATAACGCTTATGGGCTCAGGTATCTCTTTTGTCTGTTGAAATAGCGCGCCTTGCCGGTTTGCCTGGCTTTGTGCAAGAAATAAAGTTACTAACAAAATCGTAGGGTTTTAGTTTCGGATAGTAATCTGAACTCACATAGCTGAAATTCACATGCTTTTGGTGGCCGTGTTGTGCTTCTTTTATGGGATTGTGAAGAATAAAGCTTGATCCTGGTGTTGAAGCGTTTTTTCAGATAAATGAAAACTTACACTTTGATACTTTGCTTTCTTTGTCTCTTAGGTTAAAAAAAATAATTAAAGTCCCTTTATGAAACTGATCCTCAGTCAAGTGTAACTTTTGATGTATGGTCTCTAAAGCCCCCCACTATGCCAGCAGCTACCGTAGACCATAGCCAAAGAATCTGTGAAGTTTGGGCTTGTAACTTGGATGAAGAGATGAAGAAAATTCGTCAAGTTATACGGAAGTATAACTATGTAGCTATGGTAAGTGGGCACTTGATGTTTATCTAGCAAATTACCACGAAAAACATGATGACTTCATTTAGTAAATTAAAGCTCTAAAATTGTTCATCCATTTTCATTGAAAGAGTAATGGATTCTTAATGTTGAATTAACGCTGTACGAACATTAGGATCCTAATCTATTACCTTTTTAAAGGCTAAATTTACAGACTGTACTCCTCAGCTATGAAACTGTTAGATGCTTGAAACATGTTTTATTAAAAATGAGCAGCGTAGATTTTTATGGGTGTCTTTTGTTGAAGTTTTAATTCTGTTCTTACAGGATACAGAATTTCCAGGAGTAGTTGCAAGGCCTATTGGAGAATTCAGAAGCAACGCAGACTATCAGTACCAATTATTACGCTGCAATGTAGACTTGCTAAAAATAATTCAGCTAGGACTGACGTTTATGAATGAGCAAGGAGAATACCCTCCAGGAACTTCAACTTGGCAATTTAATTTTAAATTTAATTTAACGTAAGTGTTAAATGTCTGTGCTGTTGAATGTATGTTTCTGACTTACTGAAAATGTATTATAGGTTGTAAAAGCTATAGCAACTCTTTATCTATATGATTGTAATACCATGGATACTTTACGTGAGGAAAACTTTTGTCAGCCAAACATGTGCTTTCTTCCCTCATTTCTGTGCAGTCTGTCTTACTGTTGGTAATTTGGTCAAAAACGCTAAGCAATTTCAACAAAAGTGTTAAAAAGAGGCATTTATACTTAGTGCAAGAGTTAGTTCTGCATTTTCATATTTAGCATTTCAGAGTGCTTCTACCTTAACTTAGTTTAACTCTTACTAGTTGTTACAGAAGTCACGTGTTGTTTCTTTGCATATTTTTAAGTGGAAAATACCAACGTGAAGAAAAAAAAGTAAAGTTACCTTTACTCAGAAAAGAAGTATGACAAATGTTACCAGCAAGTTCTAAAGCAAGTGTGCTCTGTCCTCTTTAAAATAACATTATTCTCACAACAAGTTCTAGATAATATTTTAGGTAAAATACTGTCAACTTTTTAATACTGCAGCAGCTTTTCTTGTGTTTTCAAAGCAACTTATTCTATTAAACTACTGTATTTTAATTTTCTTCTATAATGGGTTGAAAGGGATTATTGATTCTATAGCTTAACTCCTGTGGAGATTTTTCTTCTGGATTATTTCGTGTAAAGTGTTGGTTAAAAAGCAAGCTGATTTTTACTATCTGTTGGAATAGTATTGTGAACTTTATTTCACAATGTGATTTTTATCAGTGATGAACCTTTAAGTATAAACCTAAGTTTTCCAGTAGGATGAGACACTTCTGTTCTAATTATATCTTTAGCAGGTAGTCGACAAGGTTACTAGTATCTTGAATTTTTTCCTGAAGTAAACATAATTGGTCTAATAGGTTTTCATATGGCCTGAGTTGAGTATCAGTGCACACACTTCTCAAACGTGTTGAAGGCTTGGGGGTTTTTTGGCAGTTGTTACAAGTTGATCACTGGACAGCTTGATATACATGGGTTAAAACTGCAGCCTACAAAGGAGGTGTAGAGAACAGACCTTTTTTTCTGCAGATAAAAAGACTTGTTTTCAAAGTAATCAGGGTTCTTACAAAGAAAAGAACTGCTGCTGTCTCTCTTGATCTTTCTACTTTTCTAAACAAGCAGTGCTGTGGCTTGTCACAAATCAGTTTGGTCTGAGGAATGACATGCTCTTTTTAGTTTTGTTTGAAGCACCTCTTGAAAGAAAAGGAAGTGCAGATTTGATATTTTGGTATCTCTAAACTTACCTTGCCATATAAATGCTGGATGGAAGTTATCCATTGTCTTAATAGAAGAATATACTAATCCTGCTAAGTATGGGAGAAAGAGAAGGCATGAACTAATAACTTCCAAACTGTGATCTGGGAAGAAGAGCCTGTGTTATCTTTTATTTATTTTCTGAGCTTCAAAGATCTGCTTATTGTCAAGCAACTGAAAACAAAAGTAGTTTTCCATCCATCTGTGCCAGATGCTGCATAGATAAGACAGCTTAGTAAGGCAAGATATAGGTAGTCATCTAACTAACTTGTTACTAGTTCACTGGGGGGATTTTATACAAAAAGGTAAGCTAGGTAAGTGCTGCATGAAACATGAATTTTTTTTTTTTTTTTACATGGGTGGAGAAATTACTTATTTTTGTCTGTTTCTAAACTTCCTTTTGGGAAGTGGCACTGTGCCAAGTGTTCAGCTCCTAAAGCAAAACAGCTGTTGGCTGTTCCTAGAAGGTATTTTTTTTTTGTGTGTGGTTCCAGCCAGGTCTTGTTATAGTGTGCTTTTAAAGAGCATAAATATTTCTCTAAACTAACTATCCACCTGATTAGTGCAGAGCAACAAACCAGAATTAAAACTTCTTTTTGTAAAACAGGCATGTTTGGTTTGGATGGGTTCTTTAATGTGTTATGGAGATGGACAGGTGTTGGGAACCTGATGCCTTAAAGCTGGAAACTAATGAGCAGCTGTGTGGGAGGGAGGTAAAAAGATACAACACATCTTGAGAATGTATCTCTATGTTCTGATGAATGATGACTTGCTCTTAGGAATAAGGAATGTAAGTCTACGACTGAATCTAATAGTCAAGTTTGATATATTGGTTGTCTTGTCTGTTTTATTTTCTGTGTTTTTGTTGGTTTTTTTATTAAAATTGAAAACTATACACTGAAGAGACTTTGTAGAATAGTATGTTGTGGACAGTAATATGAATATAATCTAAATAGAGCCACGTTTGTATTTTTTTTTTTTCAGTTAACCATTCTATGTCTTTGTTATGATGATATAGATTAAACTTTAGGGAGAAAAAAACTCATCCATTTCATCACAAAATCCTTAATTTTGTGATGGGATAAGAGGGGATCAGACAAGGCATAGAGGAATTTTTTTCCATCCTGTTAAATTCTAGGTCCAAAATATGGCTATTAAAGTTGAAGTTGGTTGTTTAGAAAGAAAACGCTAGGCTACCTGAATTTTAAGGATTGACTAGATGGAGCAAGTACTCAGTTTCCAGTTGTGGCGAGAAAGAAGTTTTGATGAGCATGTGTCTAAATGTTTACGTGAGCTTAAATCACAAGAAATGTGCGGGAAATGTAATCCACAGAACGAATACAGCACTGGGATCTGGAGCGTACTGTTCCTAGTTCTATAATGTAACATGTTAGTGCTTCACCTGTTATATTTAATATGTCACAGTTCAAATAATGGATCTTATTTGGTAAAATATCTGTATTCATACATTCACTTTCCTCTGTAGTTTTGCAAAAGGGGAGTTCTAGGTAACCAGAAGAGGAGCAGGAACTAGTTTTTTATGAAGGGGGCGAGAATGGAGGTGCCGGGAATGGTGAAATGCTAGTGAAGGTTAACAAAAGCTATGAAAAATGGTTGGTTTTGTAATTGACACGGAACAAAGTTAAGTTGCTCCTGCTCTATGCTGGTGAAGTCTGTGGAATGAATAGCAATAAAAGAAATGTTACCAGGTTGACAATCACTGAGGTTTGTAGATTTTGAAAATTTACTTTTCCTCTCTCTGTTTTTAGAGAAGATATGTATGCCCAGGACTCTATTGAGCTGTTGACGACATCTGGTATCCAGTTTAAAAAGCATGAGGAAGAAGGAATTGAGACACAGTACTTTGCAGAACTGCTTATGACATCAGGAGTTGTACTGTGTGAAGGAGTCAAGTGGCTTTCCTTTCATAGGTAAATTCTGCATGTTAAGTACTTGAGTTTTCAGTATTGATTATTGAATTATAGAGCTTGGATTTCACATCTCATGTTAAGTGGTATACATCTGATAGTGTATATAGCACATATCTTGGTTGGTAAGACTTAGGAAACTATTTCTGCTGTAATACCTGTAGCACCATTCTGTATTAGAAGAATAGAGAGTACAGGGTGGTACTGGTGTTTTATTTTTGGTGTTTACACCGTAACCAGAAAACTGTAAACCAGAAAAACATGAAACTCCTAAGCCAGCAGGTGGCATTGTATCTTTTAATATCACACATGCAAATAATAGTAGTAACGATGATACAAGCGCACTATTCCTAAGCAATTCTTGAGCAAATATTGTTTGTCTCACGGGAGAGACCACAGAATTATCAGTGAAGAGCTTTATAAAACACTTTTAAATTTGTTTTAAATCTCCTGGTAATCTGGGCAGCTGAAAATTACTCGGCTTGGAAGGAGAGCCCTGATAAGCCTTAATTCTAGCGGCAGTAATTAATATATTTTACTATTTATTCCATCACAGGAACTCATCTTCCAAGTAGTAATAGAAATGCGAATGCTAAATCTCTATGAATCTGTCAAGATACAAAAGATCTTCGGGTGTTAATAAGATTGAACACTTTAAAACTTATGCAATAGTCATTGTACAGTCAACTATGTGCCAGAGATAATTTGCACTTTTTGCAAGCAACAGTGGCTTTAAAGGCTTATTGCTATGTAAGGCCCTCAAGTTTACATCTTAAATGCTGGCTGCTAAGCAAGTCAACAAAGGTAGAGCAAATGTTTTAGCTGAGGCTAGTAGTTTCCTTACAGCCTTATTCTTGTTTATCACGCATGCTACATTGGTGGGTGGTAATATGTAGATGATGAAATTAGAAAAAAAACCAAATTCTTCATCCTTAAGTATTAAATCTTGGAGGGGAGGTTGGAGGAGAGAAAGTCACATGGAATTAGAGAAGTATTTACATTATTAACCAGCTGAAAAATAAGGATTGTGTCAGCAAGGAGTCTAAAACTAGAAGAAAGGTGCATATAACAGCCTGTTGCAGAATTCATCATTTGACTTGCTTTATAGAAAGCAAGTGTCAGACTGACTTTCCAAAAGGAGGGGAGAGGGAAGAAAAGACAGTTAACAAAAAAAAAAAGGAGGATCCTCTTTGCATATACTTGTCACCTAATCTGCCTACATCTTCCACTTGCAGCTGTCTTCACTCACGGTATGACTCCAAAATAATCTTACTCTTGCTATCTTGCTACTAGGGTAGCACCTTGGGGAAAAATACTGGAACAAGAATGCCATGAACTGTGTCAAAATAACTACAAAGGCTGAATTAGTGAATTAAGTTTCTTTCAGCTTTTTAAACCCATTATTATGGGCTTTTATGTGCATATTTGTGATTTACACTTGACTACAGTAAAATAACTTGGATGGCTCAGGAGAAGGGGAGGGGAGGCTTGTTATGCATGTAGCTGGTACATCAACAGACACTGCCATGTAGTAGCAGCTACAGCTACAAAACAGTATTTTTCCAATATCGCCCAATAACTTTAAGGGCCCAGTGTAAGCTATGCTAGCAAAAGAATATCTGAGCCATTTCTACACTAGGGATTCTTTTTTAAAGCATAATTACACTGATTGTGTGTTATTCCTGACTAATACGCTGGTCGAAGTGTAGTGCAAACGATGTGCAGTGCAAACTGTGTGCAATAATGCCGCTTTTACTAGTGCAGCTTATGAAGGATTTTTGGAATGGCTTTATTAAAGTCCAGTTTCATCTGTGCTAAAATGAGTTTCTGTTGTGGACTTCAGTGAAAATGTCTTTAGAAATCCTCTTAAGACAGCTATTCCAGCAAATGTTTGTCAAACACTGATTATCCACAACTGCTTGAAATCAGAGAGTGTTTAAAGGCTTTTGTGCTTGACAGAGCATGTTGATGTTGTCTGAGCACAAAACCCTGGAGTAGTGGGTTAAGTTCTGAGGAAGCTAAGATTGCACAAAGCTATAAATGAGCATGGGTCACGTAAAATGTGCCACAAAGAATGGTAAACAGGTGTCTCTAAATATATCTTAGGTTGACTGTGATTTTATTCTATCAGTGGAAACTTAAACAACAGGACAGCTTGATTGAAAATTTGTTTCCTGTAGGCTCTCCATGCAGTAGTTCTTTGACTACTGAAAAAGCTGTGCTTGATAGTTGCTGACTGTGCTATTGCTTCTGTTTCCTTAAAATGCTTTAGTTACTACTAACCCTCAAAATTTATGAGTCTCTTAGGAAGTGGGCAGAGGGGAATTGCTCCTTTCTCAGAGTGTGAGGTTATGTTTTGGTTTTGTTTCATTTTGCAGTCTTTGATTTCCTTGAACTCTTACATAGTTTATTTCTAAGCTCATAGCTTCTCAAATAGTTTACTTCGTGTGCTTTTTATCTCTGCATTTGATGTAGCTGCCTTGGTATCCTGACCTGTTGGCAAATCTGTGTGGACCTGCAGTTCTGCCAGGCATGAGCGAAGAAACATTTGCACTGTCACCGATTCTTGTATACTGCAACTTCATAAGTGACTCCATCAAACCTTTTGTGTGCGTTAAAATGTATTTGAGTCGATGAGAGAGGAGGGGGAAGCCTTGAATTTCTGATTCTTGTCACAGTCAAGAGAGCTGTGGGTGCTTGGCAGTCTAACAAGTTATAAAACAGAACAGCTCAAATTCTGTTTTTGTGGATGTTTGACTGATCTGCTGAAGCTTGGAGTGTCCACCTGTGTGCAGCCTCCTCAATCTACCTTTGGAAGCTCTGTGCAAACATGCCTCTTAACCCAGATGTTTTTGGGAAGCTGGAAAGTTCCAAGCTACTGTATTTCAATAATCATTTGTGTCTAACTGATTTTAGTAAAATTTAATCTGTTGGCTCATTTCTTTTAGCCAGTTATAAAATGAAGTAAAGCTTTCTCAGCTTTGCCAGGTTTTGATTTATTTCAGAGACTGTTGGTGCTTGAGTAGAATTCATTGTTAATTGGCTATCTGAATTCTTTCTGGATAGTAAGGGAAAGAAATACAGGCACGTTTGATCTTTTCCATGGTCTTGTTGCCTACAGCTGTCCATGATCAGTGAAAAAAGAAAAAAAGAAAAAAAATAGTGGTTGTAAGAGTGCTTATGTTGCTGTATAGCTCCAGGGATTGTGGCTAGCTGCACTAAGTAACTTCAGGTGATTATATTAGAAATGGTGAAAGCTTTTTAGGGAAAGGAAGCCTATGTGCTTCAGGGTATAAGCCAGCCACTAATTGCCTGTTACAGGATTAGAAGAAAACTTCTTTAACGAGCAGGTAATTACATAATTGCTCACTGTGGATTTTCTTACCCTTCTGTTAGCATTCAGCAGTAGCCACTCAAAAATTTTTGAACTAGATATATCTTAGTCTTGAATTGGAGTGACAGTTCTTACGTCTGTGTAAGATTGGATGACTGGAGCATATTGCGCTCAAAGAATACCAAAAAGATTATGTAAATGCCTTGATACCGCATTGTGATTAGTAAAGTGTGGTTTGTGATGACTGTTACAAGCACAGTGGGACTAAGTGTAAGCAGCTGGAACTTGCAGAATGCGAGACGTCATTTGGTTGAGCTGACTAAAACTAACCCATGCTTAGGATCCAAGAACAGATATCTGACTGAATGCTGTCATGCAATGGAAGGGTAATCATGCCTGTTAAATCCACTCTTCAGATATTCTGTTCCCTTTTTCTGCATGAGGATCCTAGAATGAAAGGATCTGCTACAATCTACGGGGGGGGGGGGGGGGAATATAAAATTCTTCATTGAAATTGCAAATTTATGACAGCCTGCTCCCTCTCAATACAAATAGTAAGTGAATCTTGACTTTTCTACAGTACTTCCTTCTTAATAGAAATTGGAAGTGTTTGAGAGCATCTGTTTTCTAGTAATTCACTCATGTACATAATCTTTTTTTGGAAGAGGAGGGGAGTCAAAAACTTTTTTTTTTTAAGAAGAAGAGGAGCACAAGTACTGTTTTCTTCACTTTAAAAGTTTTAATATGAATGTTACATTTGAGCCACAGGGATGACAGATGTCAGGAATTCAGTGAGTTAATAAACTCTCTAATCTCTAGAGGAGTAAATCTCCTTAATCCTGAACAGTCTTTTTTGCTAATGTGGCTTTTTTCTTTCTTTTTCTATAGAGGGCTTTATGCTGATACAGGCTTCCCCACCACTTCTCCCCCCTCCCCCCATAGGTGATCTAACAAAATTAAGCTTCCAAGCCACTGTTTTGCCAAGTATACTACAGGTTTTTACTTTGTAAGACTCGGCTGAAATCCTTTATCTTTGGCTCCTTTGCTCCCTGGCCAGTGGCTGCCGCTGCTGTGGAGATTGGAGTGCTGCCAGCACAGCTTCAAAGCACCAGATGCAGTGCAGGATTCATTCAACATGAAATTCCTGTTTAGAGCACTAGAAACCCCCATGGGAGAGCTGCAATAGTCCATACCTTTTGTATGTCTTGTACTAATGGACTTTTAGCAAACAATCCATTAATTCCCAGTATGTTCAAAATTTTCTACATTCTGTCTAGAAATTCATAAGATAAAGATGAGGTAGAGAATCCCATCGTATACAAAAGGTGCAAAAAGCAATCCTCTTTACACTGAGTATGCAAGCTAAAGCCTTGAGCCAGCATCAGAAGTCGCCAGTCTTTGTGGGTGCTAAATATCCTCAGGATCAGTAGTACAGTACTCCTAAGTGATTTGTCTTCTGTATTGCTCATGTCACAGTTAAAGATCTCAGTCAAGATTTACCAAGTTGCAAAATTCTTGGGTTTGAGTATGATCCTCATGTAACCAAGAATGAACATGAAGTCTTAAACTGGGAATTTGGAATCTGTGGTGGCCACCTGTTCACTTGAATTGTCTCTCAGCTATACGCTAAGGTTCCTTAAGCAGCAAAACTGATGCAGCCTTCTGTAGAGGCAGCCCTGCTGTGTGTTTTCATCTTCTTTGTTAGTACAGATATTTTTAAAATTGCACGTCAATAAAATCTAAGAACTGATTTGGTTCAATGCAAGCCTAACAACAAGATAATGTATCAGTCCCCCATCTAGTTCAGTGTGTATGTGCATGAGCAGTCCTGCAAGTACAAGGGATCAGAACAGATCAGATTCATGATCAGATCATGAATAATCTGGCTTACAATCTCTGCCTTCCTAGGGAAAAGGATAACTAGTTATCGCTGCTTTTTGTTGGGGTGTTCAATCCTGCTTAATACCTGGCATCTGTCTCTCCTATGCTTTAACCCCCCTGTTTCCTCTCATAATCCTCTGTAAAAGTACATGATTTCCCCTTCTACTTCCACATCTCATTCCTGTGTCCTCTTTCTTCAGTCAAGCTACTGAGAAGGAAGTCTTCCCAAACTCTTCTCTCCACTACACACACTATATATATATAATACCTCAGTTTCTTCTACCAAACCTGTACTGAAAAGCTGTAATGGGGCCATTTACACTGAGGCTCAGTGTTTTCTAAGAGTCAGTCTTAATTGCATTGAAATTAAGCAAAATGTCCTGTTGATGTATATTAAAGTCTTGATGTTGGAAGTGGGTAGGATGCTTCTAAGTTATTTACTTACATTGTTTTTGTTGTTAATTTGCAGTGGATATGACTTTGGCTATCTAATCAAAATCCTGACAAACTCTAATTTACCTGAAGAAGAGCTAGACTTCTTTGAGATACTGCGATTGTTTTTCCCTGTCATCTATGATGTAAAATATCTCATGAAGAGTTGCAAAAATCTGAAGGTAGGTAATCTGTTAATGGCTCAGAACAAATTTTGGTTTGGAGAGAGAGTACTTTCTACTAAAAAATACTTATTTTCTGTATTTTTATTTTCTGGTTTTGCTTTGATAATACCCGTTAAATAGCCTTGTTGTCTCAAACTTTGTATATTTAACATTAAAGGCTATTGATGGAGGCAGGCAGGAGCACAACGAATTTTTATAACTGCTTACCAGTTAAAAATAGCATGTTGATACTGTATTTATAGTACCTAGTCTTTGTTGACAGATGATAAACCCGTGTTTGGAATTGATCCTTCACTTCTTGAGCCATAAGAATTGATGGGTTTCATATACTCCTATTTCCTCATTGTGCAGTCCACTAAAAGACTGCAGTCGTCTTGGCAAAGGTAATTGCAACAACGATGCTGTGGAAGTGTCTTGGGAAGAGGAATGGAGCGAAGAATGTTTCAGATGGCCCCATGAGGAAAGATAACAACAGCATATGTTCAGGGACAACGTGACTTCTAGGAAAAAACGCAGTACTAAAAACTAATCTCCCATGTTAGGCCAGTGGGGTTACTAATTGGCTTACTCTATCAGGCATAAAATTTGGATACTTTATTGGACTGGAGAATGAATGGAAACTGGAACTAAGTATGCGAAGGGGAAGACAGCAAGTGAAAGAAAGATGCTACAGGGATTGTTAACAGCTTTACTTGCCAAAGAACTGTAAAAGTCTGGACTGCTGCTGGAATGAGGTGCATCGCTCATCTGAGGCAATTAATGACTTGCTGCTTTTATGGAAAGTTAACTCAATTCTCTAGGCTTTCTTAATGAGAACCTGCAGGAAAAAGAGAACAGTGACTGTAGTGCAACCACATCCTAACTTCGTCATGCTGAACTAGTGATCTGTGTGGGGTTTATAGTCCCCTGTTTCTTTCTGAGATAAACTAATACAGTGTGTCACTTTTTAGTAGTAGCCTACTTGTGTGGGAAGTAAAGTGTGTAAATCCTTTTGTTAATCAAATTAATGTTGAAAATGGAGACCTCTCTTCCAGTTAGTAAGAAAAGTATACCTACCTGTGTTCATCTAGAGTTGTTATTGGTATAATCAGCCAGGCAAATGGCTGAGTATTAGAGAACATCTTAGAAACAGGTTTCCTCCACAGAGGCCAGAAGAAAAAAATGCGATGTTCATAAACTTCAGGAGTCTTAAAGGAGGGGCGGGGGGGAACCCCAAACAAAAAACACCTTCCCTTTCTCACTCCTGGTGAAGCAAAGTAAAGCACTTGGTGTCTTAGTGGTGGCGACACACTTACCAAGAACAGAATGTATAATTCAACTTTAGTGACAGCAAAGGTGACAGAATGATGTTCCTTGTCACCATTCCAGAGGTGCCATTCCCAGTGGGTTTGGGGAGGAGAGGATTGTATTTCCTGTCATTTCGTTAAGACATAGTTGTGTGTAACCTGCGTTGTTAGAGATATTAATGTTTTTTAGAAGACAAGAAAAACCTTCACAGGTATTATTTCAGCAAACCTTAAGAACAAGAGTGATGATTTTTTTTTTCAGAGCTGAATATGTAGGTCAGCTTTCCTGCAGTAAATCTTGATCCTGTCACCTAACCTGCAGACTGGTAATGACAGCAGGGGAAGGGATGTGGGCTACCCTACCCCTCCAAATTTACCGGCAATGAAATGATGGTGGACTTGTACTGTACTGAGAGTAGCTGTCTGAAAGAAATTGCTAAACATTCAGTGTTGTGACTCTAAAAATGCATGCGCTGTCTCCTAATGTGTGTCACTTACAATCTCTATTAAATTGCAGTGAATTGAACTGCTGTGCACTTGTCCTTTATTGACTTGTCTAAGTTTTTCATATGAAAGTCACTGACTTGCTGTAGGTCCTCCACTCCCTACCCCCAAACACCCAAAACAGAATTTTTGGCATTGAGAAGAGAAATATGGTTCAGGATTGGGAAGCTGTTTGATGCTTTTTTGGTGGAATTAAGTGGTCTGTGAATTTACAGTATGTTACTCAAATGGATATGAGTGTACTTCACTGGCATGCAGATTGGGAGTTAACTTGAGATATTAATGTAGTATAGGTTAAACTCTTGCTTGTTCTCTAAAAATCTCTCTATGTAGACAATTCCAAACCTTTTGACAGTAACGGCAACTCTAAGTAATGTAGATTTATAGATCTTGTTGGAAACTGGCTTTTAATATGAGGGTTTGTACAGAACAATGAACTCTGGTACCAGTACCATGAAATGAGAGTTTGAACTGGATTTGCTGTTGACCATGGTCGTGTGATTATGTAAATCATTCTGTGGCCTTTTTCTTGAAAGACCAATGCTCTGAAAATTTGGGAAGAATTTGCCCTTCTCCTCCAAGGGTAAAATGTTCTTAACTAGAGTGCAAAAGTCCTGCCTGAAAGAGAATCTCCATAGCCTACTAATTTTCAGAGACAGCCAACTTTTATTCTGTAATTATTGCAGTTATAGACCAAGAAGTTCCACGCAAAAGTGGTGTGTGATATATTTACAAATAGATATATACCATTAAAAGCACTATTTTCAAAGCATTCTTCTGTAGGCTGCTGTTACTGTAAATTTTGAATTATTAAGTCTACATTCCAGAGCTTGCAGCTGCTGTGTAAATATTACTGATTTTTATTCTTCAAAGTAATTTGAAGCTGGAGTGGATAGTCTTACAGCTAGCAGAACCTGATGATGAGGCACTGCTAGTTCGCAGCTTGAGGAAGTAGAGGGTTTAGGAGCAGAAAATGGTGCCTTGAAAGGGTGTGGGCCTAACTGCTGTTGCTAACTCTTAACAGCTCATTACTGGAGTTAGAAAGTGGAGAACATGCTTGTGTCTGAGATGCACTTTTTTCCCCTGCCCACCAACCCTCAGCGTGTTTTTTTGATAGTGTAAGGTAAATAACTGAACATGGTTGCAGTGCTCAAATGTTGTATCCAAACACACAACAAGCTAGCTTCAGTGCTTAACTGTATAGTGTATAGACTTATCTTAAACTTCTGTAAACTGTATTCCTGCTGCTCAAGCTAGAATAAAACTAGCCATACCAGTACTAGGTTTTCATGTTGGTTTGTAGGTGTTGCTTGGGAATGTTATTACTGAAGCTTCCATCTTTTTAAACAAAACAAAAACCTGTTGCCATAAGATTCACAGGAACTTTCATAACATTTGATCTGATTTTCAGGTCAGACTTTATTTTTATTGCTCTGTGAGTTTTAACTTTGACTGTTAAGTTTTGCCTCTTATTGCTTCCCTTCCTGTACTTGAAACAGGTTAAGAGTGCAAGGAAAGGTGAACTCGGATACTAGGCAGTCTTTCTTCAAAAGAATTGCCTCCGTGCAACATTTTTGCCTTACAAAGCTTATGACAGCAGTAAGGATTTTGTCTTTGGTTTTTTGATCTTTCTAGACCTTAAAGAATGTGCATGTGCTTTAGTCTATTTCCAGTAGCTTTATGGCTTAATGATTTAAAAAAGATGTACAAAATTATGTGCTCACAGTGTAGCTTATAGCATTAAAAGATTGCAGTTACAGTGTAAGACGTCTATTCCTTCAACTGATCTGTGTTACCTATGTAAAACCAAACTGACTTCTGATGGGTGTGCTTCCACACGTGGTTATTACCATTTTTGGGGGGGCACTAAAAAGGGGTTTATTTAGTCACTCTGCAGTTAAGGGGATAGTTTTTCACATAAGCTTATTTGGCTTCAAAAAAACATTTGCTTCAAAACTGGAGAAGTTTTACCTTTAAGAGCAGATAGATTTGCAGCTTTGGAGCGATGTCTACAGCTTCACAGTCTGTCCTTTTAAACCATGTATCAACATTCAAAGCAGACAATTACTGTTTTAAATTGTTCCCTTTTTGTATGTGAGGTGTTTATGTACTTTTTGAAGAAGTAGGTTTCATTACACATGTGACTATTAAATACACATCTCTAACAGAAAAGCTGGCTATACCATTGGATTTTAGTATCTTAGAAAACTAGTTGCAAGATGATGGATTTTTTTGCATGTTTTTTTTCCTATCCTCTTATCACAGCTAATGAAACAAACTTTAAAGAGGGGTAGAATGTCTTGCAGAGATGGAGTGGGCACTTTCTTCCTTTTTTTGACTTTACCACCTGGTTTCTAAGTGCCTGCTGTGTAACATTTTCCTGGACTCCCGGTAGTGTTCTAGATACTTAAGGATGCTCTCAGTTTTTGTGAAGAAAAATGGAAAAACCATCAACTTAATTGTTGAAAGGTAAGTGGAAAGAAAAAGATCTGTTTCAAAGGAAGCCTAGGTACTTTAACACATGGAGGCATATGGGCACCTCATTTGTAAGCACTTGAATTCTTGTGTTTGTAGAACAATGTTTTTACCTTTTAAACTTTCATTCAAATAGAAGGAGTACAGGAACACCTGGTTTTGTTCTTTGGCATTGCCAGTCCTTTCAACATCTTGAAGGAATTGTTTTGTGAAGTAATGACATCTGGTTACTGGAGAAGCTGGAACATGAAGGAGTAATAGTTTTGTTGGTCACAGATACTGCTTTATTTAATCAATACTGACACAGAATTCTAATGCTGCTATTGATACTGAAAGTTTGATTCTCCAGGTGTGTATTTATCTAGTATAACAACTGTTTCAGCTACTGTGCAAATGTTAAAATATACTTGAGGTTGTATGACTTGTGTAACAGATTTTTCCAAGTATAGCTGTTCAGTTTTCTGTTTTAATTTTTTTCAGCAGTTAACAAAAATATTTTCTTTTTCAGGGTGGATTACAAGAAGTGGCTGAGCAGTTAGAGCTGGAAAGGATAGGACCACAGCATCAGGCAGGATCTGATTCTTTACTCACAGGAATGGCCTTTTTCAAAATGAGAGAAGTAGGTGGCCGTATTGGTTTTATCTCCATGATAATAATGTGCTGTGACAGTCAGATGGAATTGCTGATTCTGATAAGTCTGCCATATTTTAAGGAGGTCTCTGAAGGGCTTCAGGGGTCACTCTTTTCTTGATAAAAATAAGACCACCTGTATTTTCCCCAAAGTAAGTGTAAACCAGCCCTATTGATTCCCTGCTTAGCTGCTGTGAGTGAGTATTGCTTCCTGTTTCCAGCCTGTGCCCAGCTTTTGGATTTTTTTTGTGGGTTTTTGGTTTTTTAGGTGGCTGCTGCAGTGAGTTATGAGTGAACTCATGAGTATGAGAGTTATATTTCTGGGTGACAATACTCAAGCCAATTTTCTTGGAGCTTCTGCTCAGTGTAATACCCAGCTGGTGTGCGCTGCTGCTTGTGACAGGCCTCGGGGCGGGGGAAGAGTGTCTGGACTAGCCACTTGTAGCTAAACTTGCAGGCTACAGGTATATTAAATAATGACTTTCAGGCTGCTGTGGAGAATGTCCGTGCATTTGTTCTGTACCATTGAGTAAAGCACAGATTAACTCAGGTTCTAAAAGATTATACATTGGTCAATTCATTCAAGGTTTGCAGCAAGGGAAATCCGGGTCTTACAAGCTTCACATATCCTTGCTGCTTGTCTGCATACAATAGGAAGATACTAGGATACTTTGCATTAGCAGAACAAACAAATGTTGAAGGGGCCTCTCCTGGAAAGCAGTTGCGCTGGTCAAATGCCAATGCATCTGAACGTGGCATTCTGCCAGCAATTCCTTGTTATTTACCATGTCAAAACAGATGGCAATAGCAAACCTCATCTTTCAATAAAGTTTAGTATTGTATGCTGGGGTGTCTACCTTCTGTAATACAACCTTTTGTATAAAGGAGAAAATGACCATGAGTTTCTGACAGATACTGGTGAGACAGCCAGTGAAAAATAAATGCTGTGGTTTAAGCTGGTTTGCTCATTGTAACACTGTTCTGCCTCTGCTGGAACTGTTGAAGTTGTCAAGCAGGTCATGGGCTACAGATGCAACAGAGAGGATTGCGTTTCTGGTACAATCCAAGCCCGGTGTTGCTAACTGCCGTTTGCCCGGTATTAATTTTTCACTCTTGAATTTGAAACAAAATCCAAAGCAAATAAAGGGAAAGAGGAAGTATATGACAGTCATGCCTAAGATACTGCCTTTCAAGGTAGTTTTCTAGAGGAAAAGGTTCAAACCCATGACCATTTCTCTAATGAGATGCAGTTTGTGTTACATGGCAAATTAGCTTCTTGAATTTGTTTACCAAAAGCTCTTATTGGGAGAAGTAGAAATCTTTGAGTTTTTTTAGTGCAAAGCATTTGCTTAATTAAGCCAACAAAGATGGATTATGATGATTTTTTTCAGTATTTTCAGAAATTCTTTGCAAATACAGTATTTCTAAATAAGGACACAGTAGTCAGCAGAGAGAAATATATTTAATATGCTTTTTTAAAGCCTTTTCAGTAGCGTTCATTGTTTAATAATGTATTTCTGAGTGGAAAAGAATTCATTTTACAATGCTTTTAGAGGTACAAAATTAATAAATGTGTTACTATCGTGTTACAAATGGTTGTGACGGAGTTGCAACTTCCTGGGGTTTTGAGTCCCAGCCAAAAAAGTTACTGATTTTCTTTCCATCAGAAATACTTAAATACTGATGATACAACAGTAGAACTGTTGTTTTGGGGTTTTCCTACCTGTTTATTTCTTTAAGAACTTTTAATTGAGGTCTGCAATTCCTGCAGTACAGAACTTTCCATCCAGACTGTGCTGCTAAGAGCAAAGCTTAAAGGGAGAAGTTTTCAGCCTGTGTGGTATACGCAGTCCTCTGCATTTAGATTGTGTATTGTGAACACCCTGCTGTTGCATGCTTCTGGCTGCCCTAGATTTCTGATGTTGATGATGACTCAAAATGTCAACCACTGCCATGTCCAGGGTTGCTGTGAAGTTTTAAGGGTGAAGAATTTTTGTGTATGTGTGTCGTCTTTTTTTTTGGGGGGGGGGTAATTTGTGGTTTTGCTTGGAAAAAAAAAGTTTGAAAGGTAGAATATCAGAATATCGTGGGGTTTCATGTGTCTTCCACTGAAAGGTTCTGTTTGCAGTTAAGACTTGTAAAGTGTAAATGCAGTCTTAGTACAAAATTTATTTTAATTTTGCTGTTCCTTTTTAAATGAAGTCCCCCTCTGTGAGGAGCTAGCTGGAAATGCATCTTTCTCTGTTTCTCTAAACTCCATAATAGGTTTTGTGCTCAAACATTCTCCCACCCCCAAGCTTTTATAATATAAATAAGGACATACCTCCATTTCAAGACAAAGTATGATGAAAACCCCCACACTGAGGAGTAGGTAGAGTACAGGCACCAATGATGCATGCTAAGCATATGCCTGTTACGAGAAACTCCACAGAAATCAGTTGGAGAAATACCTTTGTTGCACTTGCAACAGTGCAGAAAAGTGAGTGATAACTGATACAACAAAATTATCAAAACATCGCGTTTGGCCATTTCATCATGAAAGGTGCACAGGAAGACTGCTTGTATTCCTTGACAGATTTACTTTAAAGAATCATGTCATATAGCACGTTTTGATAATAATGTGTTGAGATTAAGTGTGTTTATGATGTTAATTCTGTTCTCTTCTGCACCTTGGGATTTGATATCTTATGCTAAAAAGAAAGTAGCATTTTAAAGCCTTTCTATAGTTCTATTTAAACTGAGCTTTTTCTTTGGCAATAATTTGTGTCTCTTTTTTTAACTCTGTAGATGTTCTTTGAAGATCACATTGACGATGCCAAATATTGTGGCCACTTATACGGCCTTGGTTCGGGGTCATCTTATGTACAAAATGGCACAGGAAATGCATATGAAGAAGAAGCCAACAAACAGTCATGACATGAAATGAAAGGCCATCTTTTTGACCTCCCCATGCTTGTATATAGGTTTTATCTCTGGTTGAACCCCTTGGACAATAAGGCTTTTTTCCCCCCTTTCTCAGCATACTTTCTTTTCTGCCTTTCTATGTATTAAACTGTTCCTATCACAGATTTTGATCTTAATATTGATAGGTAAAATTTTCTGGGTTACATTTTGGCCTCATAACTAGCCCATTTGTAAAGAAGCATGTGTAGGATCAGTGTGGCAGAGAGAAGGGGAAAGTTAAATCATAATGAATAGTCTGGTAAACTTACCTATATTGATCTTCTAGTTTTTCGTCCCTTTCCCCTCCCTTCTCCAAATTAACTGGCACTGATTGTAACTAACTTCCCCATTCATGTCTGTTCCTTCCAGTATGCGGGCGTTTTAGCTATTCAAGATTGTGGACCATCAAATTTGCACTTTAGAGAGTGACTCTGACTCAGATCCTCTGTTTTATTTGAAGTTTTGTTTTGTTTTTTCTTTTGCCCTCAGCTAGAAAACAATCTTCTGCCAAGTTCAGCAGCTTCACGCTGCATTTCCTTGGTATGTCAACCCACAGAACGTGACTTATTTGCTGCATAACCTCTGTTTGTTCAAGCAAAACAAACTACTGAAATCATAGTAACTGCTGTTATTTTACTAGTGTTCAGTCATCTTCAAACACATCCTGCACGTGTCAACTGCTGGTTGGCCTGCTGCTTTAAAACCGCTCTGTGATGGGGGAAAGAAGCTTGAAAAAACAGCTTTACACCCTTCAGGAAAAGAACAGCTATGACTTTTTAGCATTTTTTGCCATTAAGCTGAGAGTTGAAGGATATTGGAAAAGTAGGAGTTTTGTAATGGCACACTTCCCTCGATTAGCGTCCTAGCTTTTATTCTAGTAATGTACACCTCAAATATTTTTTATGAAGTCATATTTATTATGTACTTGATTTGATGATTTTTGAAAGTCAGTTTAGTTGAAGATAAACCCCAAAGATCTGAAAAAATACTATTTAATTGAATTATTGAATTAGAAGGACAATTAAATCGTGCTTTTTTTGTAGTTGCTACAAAGACAGATGTTACAGATATTTGTTGTAAAACAACAAAATATAAATAACTTATAGCTAATAAAGTTACCTGAGGAGTGTAATGCTAGTTTATTTTTGAGTATATCTTAGCAATATATTTTAGATATATTGTTTTAAAGGACCCTAAAGTACATTCTTAACTCTGCATAGCATGTGTACAGAGCAGTTGTGCAGGAAGGATTTTTGGTATTGAATAGCTAAATACTAGCCTGAAATGATGGAATGTGCGACATTGTGTGCCTGTGTGTGCGTGCGCACGCGTACGTGTGTGCGTGTTCGACACGGAAATCAATAGTAGAAAAATCTCCAAGTGTTTGCCAAATTACTCTGTTTTACCTTGTACTGAAAAACAAAAACTCAAACACCTTTTTTTCATTGAGTTACGATGATGTAACTGGGTGGTCCTTTTTAAACAACAAATAATTTGCATAACAGAGGGTATTTGTTTTTAAAGCTTTTGTAAATAAAGGCCTAAGAAATGTTTTCTTACATAAGAACAGACTGGTGGTTTTGTTGCAAACTTTTTCCTGGAACGCGTATATTTAGTCAGTTCAATTCTGTATTTTGTTTTCTTTAGGCATGGTAGTTCTCTCCCACGTGCTTATAAAATGACCTAACTCACTGCTCCCTGACTGATTCCACTTTCAGAGCAGGATTCTGTTCACGTGTTTCCAATCACTTTGTTCCTACTGACCTGAGTTGCAAGAGTGGTGGTTGCAGTTCACTACTGAGGCGTCCAAATCCCATTAGTGATTTATTTTAATACCATTATGCATCAGATGATGGTGACTTGTTTTAATTTTGGTTGTCTTTGGCTTTAATATGATAGGGACTATCTAACGGGAAAACAGGATGGATTCCTACTGTGGCATCAATCTGTGTCTTTTCACACTTGAACTGTAGGCTTACGTGGAAAATTTGCATACACGTGGAATGAAGAACCCCTGAAGTCTGATGCATTTGCTTTAAAGTTTAGTAGCTTTGCCTAAAGCATACCGATACAGCTCTCTGTGGCTAACTTTTGAAGGGAATGACTCTTCGAAGAACTTTGATGGGTTTTTGTTTTGAAGTAACTTTTTAGTTGTGGATCAAAGGAAGTTTTTAGAGGCTTCTGAATGTGTGCCTACAGTAAAAGTTTTAGATCAGATTGGGATGTGCTTTTGAAGCGACTGCTGAGCATCCCACATGCTTGCTGTGCTTTGCTTTGCTTCCCGTCATGAACCTGTCAGAGCTTGGACTCCTTTTGGAAGAAGCTAAACCCAAAGATGCACGATAGGTGCGCGTCTTGTGTCCCAGCTGCTAATGAGCAGGCAGTCTGCAGGACCAGGCTGAGTTTGCTTAAGCCCTAGCCTAAAATTCTCATGGGGCGTTTGACTTTAAGCAATTCTACTCTCTAGTTTTCTTCCTGTAAGAAAAGCTTTTCTCAAAAGCCACCCATCAGCATGAAACTAAGATTATGCTTTATTCTCTGTGAGAACTCTTGGTCTGATCAGCGTGATCTGTCTGGTGAGAGTTGATTACAGCTGGGGAGACATCTGTATCTCATTCAGTTTCTGTGGCAAAATTAGATTTAGTTTTCATTAAGGAGCGATTTAAATGGTGAATTGTAAAGATTATGAAAAAAGTAATTTCTTCGTATGTGTAGGACCGTTACTTTTAAATTGCAGAGCCTGAAATCCGAATCTGTTCGCAAAGTGGACGGCTTTAATTGCTATTGCAAAAATAAATGTGCAGGCACAGTTCCAGCTGTCTAGACATGCACCTTTTTGTTCAGAGACAAGAATTCTCTTTCCAGGCCTCTGCTCTTCCCAATCCATTTAAAATATATTGTTGTTAGAGTAGGCTTTTCAGAAGAAATGCAATATCAAAAACTGTTATATTTGATCTTTCTTTTTTTTTTTATTCACCTGTATTTTTGGCTTCTGGAGTCAGATGAGTGTTCCAGGAACATTATGTTCTCTGTCACTTCTTTTTTTTTTAATTTAATTTTTTTTTTAAGCATTTAATCCCTTTGCTCATTGAAACTAGGCAAGAAGGATCTTTGAGACGGAAGAAAATAGGTCTGGAACATATTCAGAGTATTTGAGGCTTTTTCCCCTGTATGAATTTGGGGATGATGTATAACCTCTGACATCCAAGAACTTTGTCTAATCGTATCTGACTGGTTACTCCAAGCTCAAGAATGGTTCATTCCCTCACGCAGGAAATCAAACGAAAGTAGCAGGAAGCCTGCATCGATGAACAAGGAGCTTCTGACTAAACTCAGACATAGAAAGGAAGTGTACAAAAGGTGGAAGCACGGACAGGTGACACTGTCTTAAGTGTGTAGGGGTTGGGTTAAGAAAGCAAAGTCTGGAGTTGAATCTGGTGAGAGACAAGAAAAGCTTCTCCAGGGACGTCAGGAGCAAAGAAAGATTAGAGAAAATGTGAGAGCACTGCTGAATGGGGGCAGGAGACCTAGTGACAAAGGACATGGAAAAGGCCAAGATACTCAATGCCTTCTTTGCTTTGGTTTTTGCTCTTAAGACTTGCCTTCAGGAATCCCAGGTCCCTGAGATGCCTACGAAAGCCTGGAACAAGGAAGACTTATGCTTGGTGGAGGAGGATCAGGTTAGGAACATACAAACAAATTGGACATAAAGAAGCTCAGCGGACCTGATAGGATGCACTCACAAGAGCTGAGGGAGCTGACTGATGTCATTGTGGGGCCATTCTCCTTATCTTTGAAAAGTCATGGTGATAAGGGTAGTTTCCTTGAGGAGTGGAAGAGAAGAGATGTTGCTCCTACCTTCAAGAAGTGCAAGGAGGATGCAGGGAACTTCAGGCCCGTCAACCTCACCTCGATCCCTGGGAAGGTGATGGACCAGATAATCCTAGAAACCATTTCCAAACATAGAATGGATAAGAAGGTGATTGGAAGTAGTCAGCCTGGATTTATGAAGGGGAAATAATTTCTGACCAGCTTGCTGTGTTTTACCCTCCTTTGAGCAGGTATATTGGGCTAGATGATCACCACAGGTCTCTTCCAGTGCTAACTCTTCTATGATACCAGGGCATGCTTATGTAGGCTGCACTGGATCCTTGTGTCTGAAATAGATGAGGCACGAGTATGGGTGGTCCGCGCCCACAAGGTACGTACGCTTATTGGTCACCCAGAGGACAGTCCACGCAGTGAAGACTGGTTACTTCATGTTGTATAGCATGGACTGGAAGACATAACTCGTGCAGACAGCCTGTTTTGTTTAAGGTTCATGCTCTGCCTCCTCATGTAGGCTTTTGCTCTTGCAATGTTGCATTTTACTGAAAGAAGAGAGATGTGGTTGGTTCCACTTTCAGGTAACGGGGCACGTTAAGCTCTTGAAGCAAAAGGAGACAGTGTGCCTTGGGGAATCGGTTATTGTTCATCTGGTTTTCTTTAGTTTAAAATTACCTTATCAAAGATAATTCCACTAGTAGTGCTTGAAATGTGGGAGCCTAAACAATTGCAGAGAGCAAACGGTGGGTCCGAGTAATGTCTTAAAAGGATGATTAGTCACAGTGGGAGAAGCTGGTTGATAACAAGTATGTTTAGCTGTACATAAATCCAGCTGAGAATTATTTCTGCTGGGTTACAAGTTGTGTTTCTGTTAATTGCACAGCACTGATGGTACTAATTTTCATGCTGGGGGCGTAACCTTAAGGTTGCCTTAAGTAACAGGCTGTACTTCAGAACCAAAGTTAGAGAATCAAGCCTGTCTTTTGAGGCGTCCTCGTCATAGAAACCCACATGGCAGACAGTATAATTTTATAGTATTTTAATTTAATAGTTCCAAGTAAAATTTCCTAGCTTATTAGTGCTTAAGAAATCTTGCATTTAATTGTATTGGCTGAATGTTCTTGAGTGGTAGTACTTGTTCAGCTCTATAAAACTCTCTTGTGTAATCCTTTTGCAGTCACTTAGAAAAATAGGTGAGGGGCTAACTAAATCAGCTCTCAAAGTGAGTGCGTCAGTCCAATACTCTCTGACCAGGTTCTTCTAGGTATTCCACGAGGAGGGCTTAATGCTTTAGTACTGAACTTGCTAGTTGAAGATACTTGTTGTTATGTGGGATTTTGATTTAGAGAAGTGATACAGCAATATGCCGAAATCACAACACAAACACTATATACAATTGCTATATTGTGTTTCATCATTCCCTTTACCGATCTCTATAGCATGCTCACCGTCACGGTGCTGGGTGATCCCAGTGGCCAGGAAGGAACACATGGGTTGAAGCCAGCTCAAGCCCGTTGCTCTCCTCAAAGTTGATTTTGCTGGGTGTTCAATTTTTGTACCCTACGTTGGGCTGAGCCACATACACACATCCCCATGTTGGTGTGGCTGGCTCAGGAAGATAACACTTTCTATTGATTATTTTAGGGAAGGCCATTTACAGAACCAGTTGACCCACTCAGCTGATAGAGCTGTTTGTTTACAGCAAAGGCCATCTCTGGTCCCCTAGGTGTTGGGATCGGTTCAGCTTCTTTGACAGCTGTGGTCACTTCATTCTTTTCTGCGCTTCATGAGCACACCAGCCTTGCCTATCTTCTCTGAGCCTTCTTCCATCGAAGGGGTTCATTGACCGGTCACAGGATGAAAGTGTGGCTTTATAAGGCCAAATGTTGCTGGTTTGATGTATTTTAAATGTGCTACATAGTAACAAACATGCCATTCAAAGAAAGGAAAAAACCACAAACTTAAGCCCCTGCATCTTCACTTAGGCTTCCCAATAGTATATCTGGTTTTGTTTTGCTGACGTTTTTTGGTTGGTCTCTTTTTCCTGTTTTCTCAAGTGTCATTTTTACTTGAGAACATATGTTCGTGTCCTCTGTTTTAAACTCCCAGTTGGTTTCTCAGCCTTGAATTAACTAAGAACTCACCTAAACTAGTTGAGCGCACTGAGAGGAAGAAATTGCTTCTGTAGTGAATCAGTTTTTAGAACTTCCCTGGAAGTTTAATATTCACATGATGTTAATGGATTTAGGATGGTGTGGGTTCATTGCAGTTTATTAACTCGTAAAATAATTATTCTAAGAATTGATTTTTTTAAATAAAATAGACTTGCTGAGATTTTTAACAACGCCAAGTCAGTGATGGCGAAGAAAGCCAAAAACCTCCAGTAGAACTGTTGGCATTTGTGTGACTACCACAAATTGTTTGTAGAGTTTGAACAAAATCTCACAAATAATAAACCCCGATTTTTACATAGAGTAAAACACATAGGTTGTCTCAGTGTACTCTCCCATTCATACCACAAAGTTCTTTTTTCAGTATATCTGAACTTCAGCGTACCTTGGTTGGTTTATAGGAGATTGTTTTGGTGTTTTCTTCCCTCTTGCCAGACTAGGGATGGTAGAGAAACAAGGAGGATTCTCCTGCATTATTTTAGCAGTCTCGGGTTGGGAATGAAATGTGCTCATTGATGCCAACTGTGAAGATTTGATTTCTGCAGAGGCTTGTCTTGTCCTTTTTCTGCCAGCACAGATGAGATTTTTCTTCTGCCTCTGCTGATGTGGGAGAATTGTCTTGCCCAAGTGTGCTCTTTCCTGTGCTCATGAGATACTTGCCTCAGTTAACGGTGTTGGATAATGTGAGGGAAAGAGATGGAGGGAGGGGAAGCCTCCCCTTCTCTCTGCATCAGGTAGAAATTGGCAACAGCTGAACTTTTTGAGCTGCATTACAGAGAATGTGCTTTATCTTTTATAGGTTAGCAAATCAGAGCTGTGGTTGCAGTTGGCAGTATCTTATTTACCTCTCATCACATAATAGCTGAGCTTTGCAAGCTCCCTGCTTTCCTTTGTTCTTGTCCCTCTGCATGCTCTGGAGTGTATCTAATACCTACGGTGGTGGTTTATATGAAGGCTAATTGCTAGTGTGCTTATATCATTACTAAGCTACTGATTTTCTCTGTTGTATCTGTTTGAACTACTGGCCAGTTTAATCTCTGATATGATAAATAACTGCAAATAGGTTCCTGTGGTTCAGGCTGTAACACAGAGTTGGTATATGTTGTGTTTTTTGTCTTTATAACCGGGGCTCCTTCTTAGGTGAACCGAGAATTATTCTGTTTTCAGAAGAAAAAAAGGAAAATTACTTCATAAAATGGTGACTGTCAGGAAGTGTTGGGTCTGTTCCAGTTATGCCAATCACTTAATCTGTGAGCATGCAGGAGGTGGGAAAGGGGACATGGCTCACAGCATGCTCTTCCAACTGCTGCAAACTGTTGGGCCCATCTGGTTGAGATGATCACAGTGATGTAGGCTGAAGCGTGTAAGCACTGCCCCAAATACTGGAAACTACAGTCAGATTTCAGGATGACTTGAGTTACTGTATTTCAGTGATGGGCACTGTTAGGAAAACTTGGAGAAATGAAGGAATTATCTATCTAGAATAAACCTCGGGAGGGAGAGAGATAAAGAAGATGTCGATCTTGATAGTACATTTCAGATGAAAGACTTTTCAATCTGGACTTCTAGGGAGGGGAGGGGAGGAGAGAGGGAAGAATCGTGATCAAAAACTTAAAAAGGGAACAATTGAAAAACTGCGAAGGGAAAGTAGGCAAGGCTTTCCTGAGGTTACATCAGATGCCACTTGCTCAAAATTTCACCCCAGAAGGCTGCTGCTTTTCCTGTCCTCTTACCAGGTCACTGATGAACAAGTGATAGCTGCAAGTGAAGTGGCAACGACACCACCCCACCACCCATACTGCATAGCAGCACGTTCTTTTTTAAATTTTGTTTTGGATGAGAATGTTTGTATATGGTTCAATGCAAATATTTATGGAAGGGTTTTAAATAAGAAATGGGAAAAGCTCAGAGCATACATATACTGCAGGTTACGTCTGAACTGGAATGGGTGAAAGCTGCTTTCATCTTTACGTAACTGTTCCTGCATTTTTAGAGGCCTCTGAGTAGACAGTCTCCTTCTTTGCACCAGAGGTGGATCTAACGCATTGCTAGGGGAGACTGTTAGCAGAGCGCAGAGTGGAAAGTCAGGCAGATCGGAAGAATCTGGCGTGGGAGGGGCTGGAGCTTTGCATGAAGCAAAGCTGCTGTGGGTGACAACCCCAGTAACATACTTCCCATCCTTACACCTCCTCAGTTCTATGAAGTACGCAGGGTTTGAGAACCCCCTCTTTTTCTAGGACAGAATTTCACCTTTTTGACCTTCGACAGTATCCAAAGGAGTGCAGCTGTGTCTGCTGCCAGTACGGAGACATGGAATGTTTACCCATGAAAGACCAAAAAGGCTTTGGTTCCCTCTTAACCTGTTTCAAGGTTTGTGAGGCGCTATGGATCTAGCAATTAAACTGGGGAGGGAAAACTTACCTGAAAAAGTCAAAGATGCCCGGTGAAGGCAGACATTTACAGCAACTATGTTGTTAATGAAGCCACAGTAGAGATGATGGCTGTTCTGCTGTTCAGGTGCGCTGCCAGTAAAACTGGCAGGTAGTGTGTCAATGACTACTGTGTACATGACTTGCTGAACATGAAGCATTTATTTATGTGAGCAATACATTAACAAGTGGCAAAGTTATACACTAAATTTATGTGGAAATATATTCCCCCTGCACTCCAGCACACCAGTCAACTGAATCGGGGCACGAACTCTCAGTCCAAATGATGGTTAGCAACAGCTACAGCATACTGTGCACTAAAACAACCTTGCTTCTTCCAACCTCTCTGAAGTCTTGCTTGAAGACCCTGATTTTAAGTACACAAACAGTTAAAAACAATTACCAGTGTTTCATTAATTACCTGCCCATGGTTGTAGGCTACTAAAGAGCTTTCACTCTGCAACTGCAGAGTGAAAAAACACTGGACAGTGTTTTTTCTCTCAAGTTAAAGAATTAAAGTGCATAGCAGCAGCTGTGCCTAATTGCTCAGTGGAAGGAGCTCACCAACATCTAGGTGTTCCCTTTTCTTAACAAAAATAGTTCTCTGTGAAGACTTCGAGCGCTCCATCACCAGTGCATCAACTGACATCGAATATGTGTGGACCACTTCAATTAACTGGACAAATCCAGTTAATAACACTGGATTTGTTCTAACCTACAAGTTGAGGAAGCTTCTTACGCATGTGGGGGGCTATGATTCATATGACTGTATGAATCATGTATACACATATATACAAAAACAATTTAACTCTTGTCGTTAGGGACTCAGGCCCATCTGAGGAGTCTGCAGAACTCGCCCAACTTCCACTGAAGCTTGAAATGCAGTCATACTGCTAGACAAATATCAGGGCTATTACTTTCTTTTTAGCAAAAAAGTAGATTAGTAACTGTACAGTAGGTAAAAAGCAGTTTTTAAAAAAAATACAGAAATTACACAAAAGGCTGTAGTAAAGTGCCTAGCAAGAATATAAAGAACAGGAGAACTGGTGTAAACGGACAAACACTATTGCATCCTTGCTCCCCTTACCTCTTCACAAATTCTCCTGCGTGCATTGTAACAGCATCAATGCTCAATGATAATACGTCAAAAAAGACCGTTTTCACTTCACTATATAAAGTATTAGAGAGCTTAAAGCCAAGAATAGAGTCATATCAGAAACTATACTTTGGAGCATGATTAGCTCACTTTTGTCTGTACCCTATACAGTGAGAACTGCCAGGAACCCTCAGCAGCTGGCTGACAGTGCTCTTCATGGAGGCACAGCTCATACCCTCCCGAGAGCAGGTGTAGCTAGAGCCCCCTGCCTCAGATCTGCTGAACATTTACCACTGAGCTACCGCCGTTTCTCTTTCCCCTTCTCCTCCCTTCATCAGCATGTTTCCCACGCCCCCATCAGTTTTCTGCTAGAGGGACAGCCTCTGGCTACATCAAAGCTGCAGATTATTTAGGGCTATTGTGTTGTCTAAGTGTGACTTCTGAGAGATGGAGAAGCCAAGCGTTTCTCCATCCCTTATCCCTGTCCTTTCTCTACATTGATCCCCAGCCTTACTGAGAGCTCTCAGAGCCCTGGACGTAGTCAGGGAGGCTGATATCTGTATGGAGAGATCCATTTCCATTATGAGTTTTGCTGGGAAGAAATCTGTACTTTGTCTTTATGTAAAAATATGGAGCAAGTTACACTGAAGCCGCATTTCAACTTTTTACTCAGTATTTTCAAATGCATGCTCCGTGACAAACCACCCTGTGACTAACTGTGTAAAAAACCAAGACTATACAGATAGAGAACCTGAAGTGTTAAAAAATATATTTTCCCTCTCCCCCTTATCCCTTGACAAGTTAGCCTTTAAACAAACACTAATACGAGGTAAGCTGACAGAACAACACTGAATAAATAGCTGCGAAAAACTTTTGGTTGCTAGATGTCTGCAGGCATCATGTAAACGGTATGCTACCTTCATGCTAGTTTAAAAAAAGGTGTTCTACATCAAGGGATCCATACTCTGGCACTTCTGGCAAGAAACAGATGTTTTCAGGCTGGTAAAATTTTGAGATAATTAAAAAAAAGTAAAATAAATACATTTTCCCTCACTAGGAAAAAAGCCACATTTGTGCTCCAACAGCTATCACTTAAGTTGTAAACCCAGGAAAGCCAAATTTTAAAGTTACCTGCCTGTAGAAGAGTTCATGATAAGATTTTTGCTTTCAGAAATCTGTCACTTAGTGCTGCTGCCAGTTTTCTAAACAAACAACTGGCATCTTTACGCTGTGAACCAACCTGCTAAGTGACTCAGGTTTGATAACAGAAATACTTTTCTGCTTCAACGGAACTGAGCTTAGTCTGAGAGGTTTTCACTTTTTTTTTTTTTTTGGACTAGTCTTTTTATCTAGCCACCTAGAAAGCATAACTAAGTTCCTCCTGAAGTTTTTTTCAGAATAACAATTTGCAGTTAAATGTAAACACTGATACCATAAATGTAGTGTATACAAAAGGCACAAGACAATTAGATTTGTGTTGCTGAAACTTCCTTGACTTTGAAAGTTGATAATGCATCTTCTATTATCTGGCCAGTAAACGCCGATCCTAAGAAAGCTGCTAGCTCCTTACTTAACTGAAGGGGGTTTCCTACGTGCAGCAGCTTGGCTTTTTGGTATTGCAATCAAACGTCCGTTGTCCTCTATATATGCAAAAATCACAAGTTATAACATTAAGTCTCCTTGATTGTACATGATATTCGTTATGTGGTAAGAAAGGCAGTGTCTTAAAGAACAAGTGAAAAAAGAAATCTGAGACAACTCTTGATTAATAAGAAACTGGGATTTTGAAAGACGGCGGCCCTCAGGAACTCAGGTTAGTGAAATGCCTTTTGGATCAAAGTTAAGTGGTAACATTTGTTTCCCAAAGGAGATAACGGCTCCAAACAGGACAATAAAACCCCTATTTCATAGCACTGTCCTGTGCAGCTCCCATCAAATTCCCCAGCTGGCCAGCTTCATTTCTGCATTATCCATCTGAACGCAGGCTTTTTATCGCTCCACTTACCAGTGACGCGCTGTAGCATTCAATTAACAAAGGAGGTTTTCCCCCCCGTCTCCACAGTTTTTTAAACTATTGGTAGTGCACATCTGAGGGAAAATGGAGCCTCTGCCATAATGTTTTCCAAAAATGTTCCAAAAAATAGTCAGACACTTCACTTGGGTTTCCTTTTCATCAAAAATTGCTTATCAAGCACGCAAAAGAAAATACAGTCCACCAAGCCACTACATTACTTGTACTCAACACTGGCTGTTCTCCCCATTCATAAAGCCAGTAGTGCAAAAATTTGATTTTGAAGTCAACTACTTACAGCAATTTGAATTAACGGGTGAATTTTCAAAACCAAGGCAAGAATATGGACTGATACGTAAGGAGGCCACATTTTCCGTGTGCTGAATATCAAAGTAAAACCAGCCATTGAATTTTTACAATTGTAAACTCAGACTCCTTTTTTTTTTTTTTCTCCTCCATTTCCTCATACTCGGAATCATCCTTCACCATTCAAAACCAGTAATTTTAAGTTGAAACATTCTTTATATGGTTCAGAAGTAGTATGTTTAGTTTCATGTTTCAAGCAGTGACATGGAGACAGCTAATCATCTGTCAGTTTGTTTTCTGAGCACATCCACACAGGAGCAGACAGGAGCAGCTGGCCAACAGGGCTGATATTTGGAAGAATGCATCTTCCTTCCAACGACAGCTTTTTCTTGAACTGGAACAGAACGTTAATCACAAAATACATTATTAGAATTGAAGAATACTTAAAAATTAAATTACTGCAACAGATCTCATCATCTTAAAGGGGAAAGTGAACAACAGCTGAATGAAAATCCCACCCTGAAGAGGAACACAGTAAGACTGTTCACAGTTATGTTATTAATCCACTTTCAGGATGACAGTGATTAAAGACTGACTACCTGGCAAGCAGGCCACCAGTTTATAAAATGAAGTGAGCTACTTTTACAGTACTTCCAGGTACCAATATCATTAAAAAACCAATTCTCTATTACGTTAATGTAAACCACATCTGGCATTCTCAGTATTTAGTCCTCTGATTAATTATAAAGGATTACAGGATATTGAACCTTAGTTGGGACAGAAATTCAAATTACTAACACACTGGCAGGGGCTGTGGGCTCTATTTTTCATGTCAAAGATGAAATTAGTTGGTTTTGTTGTTGTGACTTCAGCATCTTTATTATTCTATTCACTCCCTAGGAACAAACAAACTCAAATACTGACAATAAAGTAATGAAGTTAAAAGCAAAGTAGCTTAAAAAAATATAATGTAGAAACGTTTTGATATAAGGGCTCTTATTCCAGCAACTGTATGTCAGTGATAGATACACACACACACACATATATACACATATATATATATATACACGCACACAGAGTAACCTAGCTTTTCTGTTACATCTCCAGAAAGTCTTTTAAGTGCCACATAGAAATATCTCAGACAGAGCTAAGGGTACAATCAAACTGGCACTTACGCTTATGCCAGAGAAATTATCGGTCCTTAGCTACTGCCCTTTTGAGATGTGCATGCATTGGTCTGAGGCAAAACTGACTTCCAAGAACCCCTTTACGTGGCTTTACACTCACTCTTTGGAACATAACCTCCTGTGAAGCTGGGCTGTCTTTAAAAAACTGCAATTCTAAATGGATGCTCACAAAAAGAAGACAAAACAAAAAAACCCCCAAACAACATCCCCCCCAACCCCCCCCCCTCCCCCCCCCAACCTCAGGGGTGGGGTAATCAGACTACAAACACAAATCTAACTGTTACTTTCCCTGACTGGACTAAAAGAAAAAAACAACTGAAAAAGAGCACGAGGTGTTTATCAAGCTAAACAGCTTGAAAAAACCCCTTTCTTACACACTTTCAGCATCTTGAGAACAATCACAGACCATGTTTAACATTCAGAATAAACTGAATGACAAAGTTCCCATAAAATGTACACGCTGTTCAAAGAAAGATTAAAGTTTAGAAGTTATTACTTAAGTAAATAAAGTGTTAGGACCTTTGAAAGTAGAACTCCAACCTGACAAAACTAGTTGCAATTAATGATATTTCTGTAACATAATCAAAAAATCTGTTTCTTTAAAGCCTGTCTCCAGTGCTTTACTCTTGAGCAGCGATGACATGTAAAAGACATGAAACTAACTGAAGTTGAGTAATTTATTCTTTTTCAGAAGCTGTTGTTTTGTTGAAACAACTGATGGATTAAACAGGGCAGAAGCATGTCATTTTACATTTTGAACAAAGGGTTAGAAGTGAGAGTTTAGATTCTATTAAAAAAAAAACCCCTACATAGAGCAGTCAAAATTGCAGACACTGGCTGGGTTTCATTTGCTCGTCTGTTTAACTCTGTTCATTTGACACCACATTTTCAACACTTTAACACTTCACACCATCATCAAGTTTGTAGATGTACCTGTATCTGGAACCGTCTGTGCCTTCATTCACCACTAAACACAAAACCAGAATGTAAGGGCCAAGAATTTTTTAGTTTCCCTGACGAATCCAACTGAACTTTTGGGACTTTTTTGGTACAAGCTACAGGCCACCTGTTGGTATCTGCACACCTCTACCATTTTTATAATCTGCCTTGACAGTGCAATACCACGCCTGATGGGTCTAGTAACAATCACTGCAGTTCTTTGATGGCTTTCCATGCCTTCCACTTCCTCCGGCAGTGACTGAGAGCAACCTGACAGCTGTGACAGCATGTCCAGGAGTCACGTCACACACAAGTGAAGGACATCCACTTGAGACACTTTTTCAGGGTGACTGAAAGGGTGCTTCCAATAGCAGAGATGGAAATGACCTTCCTGGAACGATTCCTCCAATGTTGTTGGAAAATCATGAATTATTTGGTATGCTGACATTCTTAGGATTGGAGTAAAATTTTTTATCCAGCTTTAAATATGAAATAATTCATTTCTGTAAGCTTTGGTGGCATTAGAAATCTTCAAATACTAAAGTGAGTATGATGATCGATTGTATTCATTCCCCCCAACCCAATTATTAAGGTCCCCTCCACTTACGTACATAACAGAATTTACTAGCTGCTTCTCAAACCTGCCTTCTGAGAAGTCTATGTTGCAAGATATCAATACAAGAAATCAAAAAAAATCTCAGCTGTTTTTGGCAATAGGTGACGAAATGCTCAGGAAGTCACATGGACACCTTTTGTCTTCAGTAGGCAGCACTTTTTTATTATTAAATAGGATGCAGCTCAGTACCTGGCATAGAAGAACAAGCTGCTAATAGCTTACGTGTTAGAATAAATCTTTTTTCCTTCATCATCTGATAGACCTTTACCTGCTTTAGCAGACCAAGCTATGATCTTCGTGTTCAGTGTTAAGAACTAACTTCATTTTCAAACTTAGCTTTACAAATATTTGCTGGACAACTTGAATAGTCACAATTCCATTATCTTTCTAAAGACAGGGAATAATAATAACAATAATATTTTGGAATATCACCTAAAAGCAATGGGTATAAAGGTTAAACTATTTTGCAAACATGACACATCAAGAAATAGGAGGTTTAGTTTAAAACTATGAATTCATGTGCTACTACTCGTGGTAAAAAAAATAAATTGAAGAAAAGAAAACATAGGAATTGCTTTAGTAGTTTTCTTTTGTGCATTCTTCAAGTGGTAAGATATCATGGAATAACATATTAAGTACAGAGAATATTAACATACCTTTCCTTATATATTCAGATGTTTCTTTTAAGGGAAATTAGGTTTCATTTTCCATGGTTAATGCAGGATTGCTCATACCTTTAAAGACAAAAAATGGTATTTCCACAGGAAAAGGTCTCATGTCTATTTCAGCAAATAATACAACCTTTAATTAACAATCCACCTTAATGTCATTCCACTGTTACCAAGTCTATTCCTGTCCTGTGTCCACTACACAGCTTTTCACTAGTTGCAACAAGGTGTCATCATATTCTGGTATAAGCAATTTGTCGCCAAAAGAATTATCACGCTCAGCCTAAAAGACAATTAGCACCTACTGCTATTAGTGTTCTCAGTATCTCTTGGTCAGGTTTAACTGGGAAGGACACAGCAGCTTGATACATGGAACTTCCTACAAACATGCATTTAAAATGAGCTTCATGAATTTTGGTTCGTGAATACAAACCAAGTGACCTTGGTCATTTTTACACTATATCCTCCAAAACTAGTTCATTACAAAACGAATCGTTGCAGCATAAATCAATTCCTTACCAACTTTGCCCTTTTCAGCCTTTGCACTAATTTCTGACCATGATGGCGTATCCGTAAGAAGGTGGCTCTGGGAGTCACGCAACGGCTTTGCAGGAAACAGGTGGTTCTCACTGTAATGCCAATAAAAAGAACATTAGTAAACTGCAGTAATTTTTCATTATCTTACCACACATTACAAACAGTTTGTCGTACGCAGTATTTTCCCTACTTTACCTTGCTTCTTTTCTGATGAATCACTACACTTTTATCATTACATACATTACATTAGAGTTGTCACAGATGCAAGCGCAATCTAAAAAGCAACTCCCTAGCACAGAACAGGGAAACATTCTGATTTTTTCTTTGACAGCTATTATATATTAATACAGGTACTTCAGTTCCAAATGCACTCTTATCCATATTCTCTCCCACTACAACAAACCTGACATGATAAATAGTGGAGAGAACATCTCCAAAATCTCTTGCCTAATGTAAGCTATGGATCACTGGGGTAAGATTTAAAATGTCAATAAATAGCTAGCTGAAACGTACTGTATTTCTTTTATGAATAAAAGATTGTCAATACAATTCCATTATCATTTCTTAGTCACCTATTCAAGTCTACTAGACTTATCTCACCTTATTTCCATAAATTTAAGTATATGTCTGAGGATTAGCTGAATTACAGCTTAGCTGTTTAAAATCTGACCTGTATTTATTAATAGGATACTCTTCATTTGCTTACCACTTTTAAGTATCTTATGCATGGTTTTATTTATATTTGCACAGGAAAAAATAGAATATCAACTATTCGAAATGAGTAACAAAAAGCAGATTACTTTTTGGATGTTGAATTAAGACCACCAGGTGTGGAAGCTTGCTCAGGATCCTGATTAACAAGGCAAGTTGGGAAGGAGCAACCATCCCCTAGACTGAAAAATTCAGAATTAGTGTCATACATAAAAAAAAAAAAACCTTCAAAGAACTGTTTTTTCTAAAGTGAATATTACTGTATCTTATTTCAAAAAAACTAACCATGCCCCCAAACCCTGTGGATCCTGATTATTCAACAGTTTCAGCAAATGAAGCATTAAAAACTGAGCATACCTTGAAAACACAGGCAGCAACCAGTATTTCTTCTCATCACCAAACACCTGCCTTAGATTTTTCCTGAAGCCCAAGCTAAAGCCATTCTTGTCTGTTCTATGACGAAATATGGGAGCTCTGAATACCTCTTAAAAAGAAAAAAAAATTAATTAGATCTCTTTGCAAGATAGCACTTTTAAGTTTCACACTGGTATGTAGGCAATTGCGCTGATGATAGCATCGTCCAAGAGGAAAGCCTATCCTGCCCAAATGGCTGAGAAAGCCAGTCCACTCATGAAAGCCAAAGTCAGGGCTACACAGTCACTGTGCGTGCAGAGGAAGTCCTATGGCTGAGGAAGGGTGGAAGTCTTCTCCACCCTCCTCCCTAATCAAGGCAAGGAAGAGTGAGGAACTCACTTTTTAAGGAGGTGTGGTATGTTTTATGAAGATTTCAGCATGTGACAATACCACAGAGAGTGTTCAAGAAAGAAAAACCTAAACAAAGGGTTTACTACAGAAAGAGTAATGGAAAAGAAGAAAAGCTTAACCTACTTTAGTAGTAAGAGTAGCTTTTCACACCCTGGGGTATGAAAACATTGTGTGTTTTTACAGCTGCACAGAGAAAGCACTTTACTAGTAGACCCAGATTATTCCCCATGGATGCCCAACCTCAATTTCTGGAGAAGAGAGCTAAATATAGCTTCAAGTGTTGCAAAGTGCCTAAAGCAGAAAACTCATTCACTTTCCACCAAGTGACTGATAGCCATTTAATTCCCTTAATTGGCTATATATAGTAGGCAAACTATGTCCTGATGTCCTGACAGTACAGCTCACACAAACCATGCTGCAACCACACAGAGATCGTCTTTCTGCAGTAAATCCTTAGCTATGAACTGCTAGAAATGACCTTCAACACGTACTATGCATTAGTTACAAGGTGTTTTAAAGAAGGGGGAAGGGAAAATAGAGATACCCTTTCAGATGCCCATGTTAGGCTAGGAAAACAGCTCCAGGACAATTTAAGCACAATCACACTTAAAGCTGTCATGGCTTCATTACCAAACTATCGCATGTTCACGGTTTCACATACCGAGCAATTTCCCAAAGTAAAATGGCAAGAAGAGACAAACTGATCTTTTTGAGTAGCTTAAGTGTACAGAAAACATGGTGTATTACCTGCATGGAATTAAATTTGTTTTAAAAACAGGAAATGTTGAATTAGACGTGTTCTGCATTATGGTTACCTTTGAACAATTTTTTTTTTTGCGCTAAAATGATAAAAACAGTTTATAAACAGAATACTTCATTATTTCCGTTCATTTAGGCATCATTAATAAAACTTTTCTCCACTTCTAACTAGATTGAACAAAGTAGATGATTTTTCAGAATACTGAAGAAACCCACAAACCCTAGAGAAATCTTGAAGCAAACAAGCTTTCTTCCAATTATATATATTCAAAGTTTTCCATTAATCATCTACATATTAGTAAATCCCAAGAGAACTGGAAAAAACAGATCAATTCATTGGCTTACTCTAAATTCAGCTTGTATCAACAGAAAAGCATTTAGAGATTTAGAAACTTTAATGAATATATTGCAACTTGGTATTATTACAGTCCAGGATGTAGTATAGAACAGGCACTCAAATCTTCTGCACCTCTCTTTTTTTTTTTTTTTTTTTTTTTTTAAAAAGATTTGTAACCAGACAAACATGCATCCAACTGGTGGGAAATCCTGGTTTAACACTGATATTCAATGCAGTTATATATAAACTCCCATAGTAGAGGCACAGGCCATCTTCTTTGAGGTTTTTAAAATTAACTCATAATATAGAGTCCTTTCTATGCATCTATGGTTATGTGGTAGACAGGACTCAAAACTGTGAAACCACCTTTCAGATCTCCGTGTTCATTTACTAGTAAATATAGAAGCACTGCCGTAAAGTCTGTTCTGTATCAGATCATTCTGTGACATGGGCTCTTTGTGCTCATTCATGTTGATCAAAACTAACACCACTAGGGCCACAATCAGCCTGCCTTCCAGACGTTTTTTTCCTCCCCTTACCTCCAGTATAGGCAAAGTTTTGGAATTAATAACTATGTCTTTCAGACAAAGACAATTTAAAGAAAATTGTAGCCGAATTGAACAGCGGAACTCTGGTTCTGCAGGGGGCAAGGGTGAGAAAGCAGCGCTGAAGCCACTACCCTGAGACACCACATCAGAGGACTCTGACCTGGGGGCTGGGAACGCCAAAAAAGAAGCACTTGCGCGAGCATGCATTAGTGCATCTAACATTTATTACAAAGTGATCTCAATTTTTTTTTTTTTTTTAAGTTTATTCAGTTTCTGTTAACAAGCTGTGGATGGGAGGAACTGGGAGGAAGAGGGTAAGGTCATTAATAGCTTGGCCCCTTGGGGCAAGAGGAAAAGAGTCAGAATTTCCAGGGAGCAGCAGAACTGGGGAACCAGTACTGGATATTGCCAGACCCAGGCACTTCTAACCAGGATCCAAGGAACCTGCAGAGGATTGCCCACTTTTTCCATTACCCCCATACCTATAATACACATCTCTTACTTATTTTTTGCTGTCAAACACAGAAGCATTAAATCTACTTACCTAATGTAGACTTATTCTTGCTGACAAGCCAACAGTGATACCCAAAGAGAGAAGACAGACTGACAGAAAACATAGCTGCAGCAAAGAATAAAAACATGATGTGGAACTTGGCTTGAGTATCAGGAAGGTCATTCTAAACATAAAAAAAAAATTATGCCGTTAGAATTGGGGAAATAGCTGTTTAATTTGATTATTAATAATCTTCTATTCAGCCAAATCAAATTCAGTGCAGACACAAACGTACCACACAACAAGAGTCTGAATAAATGAATTATACCCCTTCTATGTACAGACGGCCATGCAATTAGGTTGCTGACAGCATCTAAGTTAAAGAAATGGGCCCTTTCTTAAGAAAGTATAAATACTGACAACAAGAATCTGAAATTTGGATCTGAACTTTGAAGTGTCTTTTAGTGAAGAACAACTTATCTTCACAAAAATTGTCTTGTTTAATTAGCCTTTTCAGAATACTTATATTATAGCATAAATATTGCAAATCTAAGAAGGTAATATCCTAAGTTGTGGACCCAGATAATCATAATTAAAATACTAGAAAATTTCTCTGAAGCTTTTTCATAGCATAGCATTAAAGGAAGTTAACAAAACCTATCTATAATATAAATTCCCTTGTAAAATGTTTTCTAAATAATTGCATACTTGTTCTACGCAGCTTCAAAATAATAAAGAAATAAGTGAAATTTCATGAACTATGATAAACAGAAAAAAATAGAGGGCTATGATTATTAGCAAAACTTTTGTACCTCAATTAGGAGATACTAGATTACAATGTAATGTCTTGGAATTTTAGACTTCTCGCACAGTGGTAACTTCTCATGCTTAAATACAGTATGTAGATTAGGGTACCTACTGTCCAAAACTTGATAAAATACTGTAAATCCGTTGCAGCAATGAAAAGGCAATACAGTAGCGAGTAAGCCAAGAAGAGAAGAAAAAATTTGTAATTGGAGAATCCTACACAGTTGTTCACCCTGATAACAAAAAAAAGTAAAAGTAAAAATGGAATGTAATGAAAGTTATTTGCTTTGCTTTCATCCAATTTAAAATTAAACTTATTTACTCTAAAAAAGTTAATATCAGCATGTAAAGCAAGTTTTGCCTCCTATCTCTAGTGTCTCAAGCTACTGAAATGTATTTAGCTTCAACTCCCAAATTAGTGTAGTAATTCTAACCAAAACCAAAACCAAAACCAAAACCAAAACACTACCACCACCACCACAAAAAACCCAAAGAACTTTACCGGGTAATACCACTTTCAACAGCTTACTGAAATTGAATTTTCACTTACGGTATGAAATCTGTTCCCAGCACATCTGATGTAAATGTGACTGCAGTTACAGTTACTTTTTTAGTTTGTAGGTAAGTTTAAGTATCCATGTTTTACCATTAGGCATACTGCACATAACAGCTGGGACAGTTACAAGCCAAGAATTTGAATCTCGACTGAATTTTGTGAGTCTCATTTAATCCACATCCTCCTTCATTAATCATACTACATACTAAAACTTCTTAGTAAGATTCTCAAACGTAAGAGTATTCATAGGAGATTCCTAAAAATATTTACATTTATGTAAAATAATGAGAGAAATACCACTTAAATAAACAGAAAACATTCCATCTCAGTGACAACATGACAGCAAATAAAGAGATTAGGAACATGTAAATACACATCCAAATGTTAAATAAATCTCATTTTATCATTTTTACTTATGGGCTTCAAGTTCACCCGTTTCCCATTTTTAAAGAATTTATACAGGATAATGAGCAACTAGTATACACTATGATCAGAGAGACATGATGAGGGTGTATTTAGTACCATAGCAGCTTCCCATTAGAGGCAATATATGAAGTATTATGAATTTTAGAGCTCTATTAAACATGTAATGATATTACATTCACCAAATGAAAAATATTGGAGTGCTGCCCATGGACAGTTTATTGGTAAATAGCTTCCTCTTTCTTTTATTTGGTTGCATTAAGAAGGTAACCAAAGTTATCAGTGCACTGCTAACTTTGACATAACTCTCCATATGAGTTAAAAAAATTCCATATACCTTCTTTAACTAATTGCTATTGCTGTCAGAAAGATCAGCTAATTAAGAGAAGACTACATCCATGAAAGCACTTGTATGTTGAAAAATAATTCTCAAAAAATAAGAAGGCGTGGCGAGTCTCAACTTCAGCTTCTGGAAGAGCAGGACAAGTTATTGCAACTATTCTCTTCTTTAGGGAGACACTGATGGTAATGGCAGGATACATGGTAATCAGAATAGGGTAAAATCTTAAAATACCAAATGAACTTTCACTGTACACTACTGTTATCCATCCTCAGGGTGGATAGGGGGTTTCTTTGTTTTGTTACTGGTTTTGTTTTTACAAAACATGCCATCTTGGCTAAACATTAAATTTAGCATCGCCATTTAAACATGCAGCAATAGCTACGCATCTGTATTAACTACAGTTAAGAAGGACTCACAACAGATTGTTCTAATTAAAAAACTCCAGAAGACATGTTTCTAAGCTCATTATGATTCTTATTGCAAAGTAAATTTACAGTTCTCCACAGTGAAGTATTCTTTTTCATTAAATATGTCAAAGTAAGCAATTCCATGATAAACTGCAAGCAGTTCACATTCAAGGTTTCTATGATAATGCCATTTTCCTGTCATGGTATTTATTTTAGGACTGTTTTACACTGTTTAGTGTAAGAAAAGAAATATCAGTGTTATTTCCCAAAGCCCCAGAAGTTTCCTGAATCAAAGACAGATTTCTTACTTCTTGTTCTTTTGCACTACTGCATATGGTACACACATTAAAATAAACTTTCATAAATTATTCTGCTCCCTTCAATTTTGACAAAGCCACAGAGTGAGGAGTTCTTACTGGAAGAGAACAGTTCATCAGAAGACTGAAATGAAAGTAAACACCAAGGTTTTGTAACTGTACTATTTGAACATGTAGTATCAAATCATAAAACCCAAGAATGGTGGTTAGATTTGAAGTCTAACGTTTTTGAGGAAGAGTAAAACTGATGTATGTACCCACAACTGGCTAAATAATGGTGTGCTATTGCAGTGAAACATTCATACAGAAGAACAGTCCATGTTAACAATTTGGGTTACAGATAACATTTAAAACACTTAATTTTGAAGTACAAAAAGAAGAGATATCCTTTCTGTCTCAAGAGTCAGTTTACTGAAAATGCCAGGCAAAGAAATAACTTACGAGGCACTGAAGGTGATGCAACTCAGTTAACAAAAAGCATCACAGAATTAAGGAGATGCTAAATTCTTTTCAGATGACTCAAAAGACACAGGAGAGATGTTTCAAATGATTCCTAAGGTGTTCCTATTGCACCTTGTTAGTATTAGAGTTGTTATATACAGATTGTATTTTTGGTGATGCCTCAAGCCATCGCGTTCCTGCCTGCAGCTCCATCTATATATAGCATGAGTAGCAACAGCACTAGCATAGAAAATCACTAATGTTTTTATTTCTGCATCACTTAAACCTTTTAGAGTAGTTAGAGGGCCATTAACATTAAATATTTCCGTTTATCACGGCAATTCCATTAGCGCAGGAGTGATAGCCAAAATAAAGCCTCCCAAAAAGCAGAAGACAGCTGACCTGGGGCTAGGACACGATTACCATCTTACTACCTCTGCCTTCCAAATGCTTCATCTTACTTTCCCTAGGTTATTTTTACCTGTCCTCTCTCCAGAAATCCTTCTCCTAGCAGAATATTAAAACAGTAATTCCCACTACTGTTTCCCTGCTCTCCCTAAGCATAACATGGGTTCTTTCCCCCTTCTTTCCCACCAAACTTGCTCCCACCAAACAATCCCAACACGAAAAGCAAAGCAGGACCTAATGATGTTTTCAGGGGGGGCTAAAACCCACCCATTATACTGATTTGCACCCTTGCTTTTGTTGGCAAAATAGCCATATGATATTTCCCAAAGAACCCGTGAACACGGGTCTTTAAAGGAAACTATAAAGTTTGATCAGCATCTGTGCGATATTTCAAAACCCTCTTGTCATTTCCACGTAGTTGTTTTTTTCAGGGTGAGCAAGGAACTGTGGACAGCCACTCAAATTAGGAAAAATAAAGCAAGACAATACCTATTTTTCAGGTGCATTTCTGTTACTTGGAGTAAAAAAGGAACAATTCTCCATCAAGAAGCATTACATGTCTTTCAAGTACCTTCTCCATTTCTGTTTTTTCTTTTTGCACCCATTGCTTATTAGATTAAAAACAATGAGCAATGTAAATACTCTCTCAAACTGGGTACGTTTATGTTCTTTGGATAGGAAGAGTCTGCAAACAGGTAAGTAAGCAAATGCTACTCAGTGGAAAATGGAGTTTATTTTTCTAGAAGTCTATGCCCTAGTAAAATACCACTTCACTGCCCCTTTACACAACACTTAAGTGCTCAGTTCATGATTTATTACTTGATGCAATGGATTTTTATTCTGAAACTGAAGTTTACATGAAGAACATTTTCATGTACTATCCTAAGGCAGGACAACTCAAAAAATCCCAAATAGACCATAAAGCTTATGAGAAGGGTGCATAATACTGAATAATAGTAATATTGAGACTTTTCACTGATATTTTGTCAGGAATAGCCTGCAGCTATTTTTCTTACAGCTTTCTACAAGACAGCTATAAGAAGGCTGAAAAAAGGAAACAGCCTTTTTTCTTATAAGAAATTTTTCCACATTCAGCGGTTTTATCTGTTTGTGTTTTGGGTTTTTTTTTGTTTGTTTATTTTTAAGAAGCACACTACTAACACTAAGCATCATCAAGTTTCACATGCTGATATCCCTACAGAAAAAAAAAAAAAAAAAAAGTATGAAATAACCTTACCCTATATTGTTAAATATTTCTTTCAATTGTATCTACCATGCAGCTGCAAAATAAGGGGAGATTCTTAAATCACATTGCATTACGTCAGAGGCTGTAGTCAGGAGGAGCCCAGCACCCCTTCCTCCCCCAGGACAGAGTCTCCTCTGCTCAGGAATTTGATTTAAGAAGGTCAAACGAGCTCCTTAGAACCATCTACCATTCATTTTGTCCAACGCAGGAGATTCTTCTTTTCTGATCGGTTTCATGTGGTGAAGAACTGCCATCTACCACTCAATCCTCTTGACTTGGACCTTACTAAACAATTATCTTTAATTATTTCCATGAGATACCTGCCAAACTGACATAAAATTAATTACATATCCTGTCTACCCACTGGCTCCAAGGGCTGCTGAGAAAAGACAGGAAAACAAAACCACTGTGCAGGCTGACACGGCAGTGAAAGGAGGGAGGGTAGGAGGGAGAAGGGAGAAAAAATGAAAGAAAACAAAGAACTCATAAAAGAGCTAACTTGCTGTTTCCAGCAAGCCCACTCAAGCTGTCCTGGGAGCTTCAGTAAGGGGAACAAGGCACAGCCCTTCCCTTTGTTTTTTAACCTAGGGTAGTATTTCATCATTCAATGCAACTAAGCCACAGTAATACTCAAAGTCCATGAAGAAAATATGCAATTCTTAAAAGAAGTTTTCTTACTGACCAGAAGTCTACCTCATCCTAACTGTAAAAACATGGAGTTACCCAACTCAAAGGTCTAAGACGAATGATATATGAACTTCTTTACACATCTCACAACTAGGAAAGAGGACATAGGGTATAACTCCAATGGTCCTGCAAGACCAGTAACTTCACATAAGCATGTAACTCTAGGAATAGTGAAGCATCACCTTCATAACAGGCCCCTCAAGTTTATTCTACCAAATCAGAAAGTATGAAAAGAAAGCCAATAGTACACTCACCAAGGGCAATGATGATCCATTTTCAAAATGCATCTTAAAAAAACCCAACAGAATTCCAAGCATCGCAAAAAGCAAAAGAAAAACAAAAGTCAGAAGCACAGTTACGTGTCAGATTTAAATTATTCACATACAGATTAAGAATTACCCATATGTACTATTGGTTACCTGATCTATTTAACAAAGATGTCTATTTAAATTCACATAATACAGTTTACCTACAAGTAAACTGTAGGTAACCCAAACTCAAAACACTTGTTCTGTCAAGAGCTTAGTGATTTAGGAAAACGCAATCCATAACTTCAGCTTTAGGATCTGGTCCTCATTCTGAATAGGTTCTTCAACTACTGTTTATTCTCTGACAGAGCCTTAGAAACTGGGCTAATTCGATTATTATATACTTAGTGATACAAGTAAATATATCTCCAAGTACATGATTTGCTTTTATAGAAATATATACAGATGCACACGAGGTTTTTAAGAACTTACCTTGTATGAAAAATCCCAAACATTTTTGCAATTAATTACTCTCCATTAATAAAACATGCACAAGAAAATCAGATATCATTGAAGCAAGTGAATTTTGACAAGGTATTCTGCAAAATATATTATAATGGCATTTCTGCAAATTTCACTCACATTTCATAGGATAACACAGGTCACCCTTTTTCTCCGCCCTGCTCAGACACAAGAATGTTCCTATCTTACACTGCAACCACCATTCCATACAACACAACCAAGATCCTCTTTCTGCCTCAACTCAGTTACTCTTTCAAGTGCCTCTGCTGTTTTGCTGGACAAAATGGAAAGTCTTCTCTGCCTCACAATCATGTTGGAAGGTTTGATGTATTGTCAGCTGAAGAGTATTTGGAACAGCCTTAAAGCTAAGAATAAATCAGCCTTTGAGGAAGCCCCTTCTCTTAAAGTTAGAAATTTAAACCACTGGGGGCAAAAGTGGAGAAACACACAGACATCCAAGCTAACTGGAGAAAGGTCAGAGAGAAGAACAGCCGAAAGAAAGATTAAATTAGAAAGCAATTAGACTGCTGGGGAATATGTAGGTGAATTTCCTTTTATGTTAGACAAACAAAAACTTTATTTTATGACTTCAGTTAGAAATGGGGATGCTTGGTTGATTCTTTCTTTAACTAAAAATAACCTGCAAGTTATCCAATGAAAAATAGGATATTAAGTTTATTACCTCGGAAGAGATGTAAGTGACATCATGATTAGATTGAGATGGGTAGTGATCTTTATTCAGATTCTAACAAAAGAAGCAAATTTTTGTTTATCAGCTATTTTTGGTTACATTCTTAAGGAAAGTTCGTTATTAATATTCATAATTTTTAACCATTACGTAAAGAACGTATAAAACCATGTAATCCATGTTGGCATCAAGAAAGCCATCAAATGAATTAGAGTAAGTTACAGACTTCCTTAGAAATAAGTAAATAAAAACTAAATCTGGAAAAAATCTAAGGGGGGGGGGGGGGTTAAAAAAAAAAGCTTATCTGCCAAAACATTAAACCTGAAAAATCTACACATAAAAAAATAAAAGCTTCTGTGTCAAGAAAAAAATCCATTAATTCAGAAAACCACTAATGTAAAATATTTTCTTACTTGTCGCATACAGAACAGTGATGGCAACGATCTGGTTTTACAAGACGGCATCTGTCACAGTATCTGATTGCTAAAGAAAAAAGTTCCAAGATTAGATCTCAATGTACAGTTACACATTTTGATTCCTGAAGTCTGCGCAAAAGTAAATACTAGCAGCTCAGCCCAGCAGAACGCCTGGAAAACACTTCAGCATGATCAGAAGCAGTTGCAAATACTGAAGCATTTTTTAAGTATTTGCAATGCTGAATCTAGCAGAGTGAACCCAAAAAGCTCAGTTTTTGCAATCTCTGCTAGTCATGCTAATCAGGGTTTTTTCTTCCAAACCCCTCAGCTCTGCAAAACAACCAATGAACCAACAAAACTCACATAACCCTCACTAGAATGGAAAACCTTTAAAAACTGTTCAACAATGTAGCTATTTTAAGCTATTATTCTAACAGCTTTAATTTACTATATGAGATTATCTCTTGGATTTGCTTAGCTAGCCAGCATTCACAAACTTACAATATCAGCACGTTAAGATTAACTCTTAGTTTGGAAGAACTTTTGTTCTTGCAACTGAACAACCAGCAAGTAAAACAGTAACAGTTTCTTACTATGATCTATCTAGCTATACATGACATACAGATAGTGATTAATTTTTATTTTTTTTAAACCTATGAAAGAAGAAATCTATGCAGTTAAAGACGGCTACAGCCTCTTCTGCAGTTTGTTAGTATTACAAGCTACTTGTTAATGTCACTTTGCAAACATTTAGCAAGGCATTGTCAATCCACTTTAAAATCCTAAATTGTACGCAGCAATTTACTTTCCAACAATCTTCCCACTGAATAAATGTAGCTGCCTAAAGCTACATTAAAGTTAAGTTCTTGGGTCACTTTGTTATTTTATGAAGTGTGGGGAAGAACTGCTTTTCATAATCCAAACCCTTGAATTTTTTTTTTTTTTTTAATTAGTTTAGGTAGTACATCAAGACACCTGCCTTTGGTGGTCTCCTGAACACCTATTTACCTCCAGACATTGTCCGTGTATAGATAGGAAGATCCTTGGCTGCCCGTCTTAAGACTTCTTGCTGGGATTCACCTCTAGGTTCCCTCTCTAGGGATTCCTTGTCCAAATATGATAGATGAAACTGGAATAATTTTTAAAATCAAAGATATGTTAGCAAATTTCAAGTTAAGTAAGTATCTGTAGAGATGTAAAAAGAAATAAATATTCATTATATAAAGATGGATTAGCAGCACATACAAAGTATTACAGCAAATAACCCAGTGTTCCTAAGACCACTAATTTAGTTTATGGCAACTGAGGACAAAATTAAAATTAGTTCTGATTTGGTATTGATGCAATGCTGAATGCTTCCAGAAGCGACACTCTTCAAGAGGAGGATCAAGAGCTTATCACTCCCTTGAAAGGTCAGTTAATTTACTTCTGTAATACTAAATATTAGCTAGTGAATATAAGCCAGGGATGTCAGCCTTTAACTGAAAGAAAATATGCTACTAGTAATAGCAGAAAAGATAGCTTTATTTCTCTTTTGGTGTCTGGCATCTTCCCTTTTATTCTTTGCCACTGGAGAGTCGCTGTTCTCTTCATGCAGGTGTTAGGATGTGTTTTTACTTCAGAGACTGGCTGAGAGGAGGAAGAGGTGGGTGTCCTGTATGACAGAATAACCACGTCTTACCATCTTCCTGCATAAAAGGACAACTTCTGTCGTAGTGACTCTAGTAAGAGCTGAGAGGGTAAAAATTACTGAAAGAGATGCATGGTATACATGAAGTAGTCCAAATTTCTTATACTCTAAAGTCCTCTGCAACACAGCAACAGTCAGCTTTGTTGCTGTAGCTTCTAGAAATGGGCAGATGCTGAAGTCTTTGCTATGTCTATCAGAGAAACAGGATACAAAATCACCTCTGAAAAGAAGTCCATCTTTGGCAGGAAGAGTGGCTGTCTCTAACCTGTACCAGAAATAGAAGCCTTCTGCATAGCATTTATGTCTACAGAAAGGCTAGTCATGATAATAATATTAAATTTTTTCCTAACTGAAAGTGACCCATGTAAAACTAAGAAAACAGACAGAAACACATAGTTAGGAACCTCTTCTCACCTCCATAGAGAAGGCACCACTCCACCTCCCTGACAAAGTTCACAATCTTCCAGCAGAAGCTGGACATTCACTGTTTAGCATGAGTTTCTCAGGTCACCTTTCATTTTTCCCTAGTAAGAATACATTCTTGTCAACACCTAAATTGATTTATACTGGAATACATAGGATTTCTCACTGCAGAAACTTGGTTCAGAATACTTTTTTTTTTTTTTAATGCTTCCTGTTTGAAGCACATAAAGCTATTGCTCCATCATTTTGTATTGGTTCTCAGAGTAGTCCTAAGTCTACAAAACCTTCCTGCCTGGGAAACCATCTTCGTGCTGGTACACACAGGTACAGAACGGCACACACTAAAGTGAAATCTCTCAAAGTATCTTAAAGAGAATCTGCAGCCAGATGACTCTTTCGCAACAGATCCTCAACTACAGAAGTTGTCCTCTACCACTGAGAGAAGTTCCCAACTCACAAGCTCTCATGAGAGAGAAGAAAGAAAATCGTCTATGTGAAAGCTTTACAAAGCATATGGGCACAACTGTAGTTAGGGTAGCACAGTATCGCTTGAGTTTGAAGTGTTTCTCTGGACAATTATTTCCAATATGAGAGGGATGGGGATAACACATTGAACTTCAGAAGAAAAATGTCAGATTAGCAATATTTTAAATTCCAAGCCACAGTGCCAGAACTTTAGCGCTTTTTATACATGTAAAAAGTTGAAATAAACTTAAAAATAAATATACAGGCTGTGCGGTTTGCACCAGCTCCAGTGTTCATGAAAACAAAACCCAAAAGCTTTCTCTGTTTTTCAGTCTTCAAACAAATATTTGCTATAGTTCATAAGTCAGTTCAGTTAAGTTGAAAATACATCCTTTTACATTTACAATTTCATCCCAGAAACTGGAAGCCAAGCAGTAACTTAACACTACAAATACCCTAATTAAATTTTAAAAATACTGCTCTAGTAGATTAGGAAAAAGACATGGAACAACAAAAGATGTCACTCACTGCCAGCAACATTGTGTAAATTCAAAGAACACAGAAAAACCACACATTGTTTTCTATTACCCAACTTCAATACTTTTAATATCCCATTTGAAGTTCTCCGGTAGCATTGTATGGTGGCTTTGGAATCCCACTATAATTATTAAGGATTTGCCAAAATGTTTTTAGAGTCTTTTATTGGCATCAGCCCAGTGATTTGAAAACCTTTCTAATTACCACTACAGTCCCCAAATATATGCATGTATTTTGCTATGTAATTACCAAATGAAATAGTTTCTTAATCTATTTTCCTCCTCTCCGCCCCGAACTGTAGTAAAGACTGCAGTGTAAAATTCAAGGAAGATGCCAATTACTTTGAATTATCTCCTTGTTTCCACAATTACGTATCTTATTAGTGAATGAAAACTACTCGGACAAGAACCTCCGCACAACAGACAGTAGAAATCACAAGCTATTTATTTTGTGTTGGCACGGTAGTTACAGGGGCTACAGTTATGAGTCCATGATGAAATAAGTATTGGCTTTGTGCATACTTCAAACTCCAAAGCGGCCATAGCATGAATCCTCTTGACCTCAGAGGTTGTGTGACATAGCACCTACTGAGGACTGTGGGGTTTCTGTACAAAGACAGGATGGTAAGAGGTCAAAAAGTTGCGCTGGTTGTACCAAACTGCATATGGAGGATTTTCATCAAAGCTATTGACAGTTTTCGCTTTCTTTTTCTTTTTTAATGTTAAAAAGAATGTGAAATTAAAATAATAAAAAACCCCCAATGCTGAACTAAAAGCAATTCTCTTGAGACTACATCATGTTGAACATGGTTTGTATCTTAATATTCTCCAAGACAACTGGATCCTTCGTCTTTAACACTTCTGTACTAGCTGGATTTAAGATTTGGGGCATATATTTACCTCAGACCTCTTTTCCATGCAGCTGTTCTATACTAGGTCCCTTCCTGCTTAACCAGCCATGGCTTCCCAGCATCAGCTTACCTGTTGCACGCTCACGCCACAACCCCCAAGTTCCTTCATACCAAAACAGATGGGGAAGAAGCTTTTATTTAGAGGACAACAGACAGATGCTGACAGGCAATATAAGTCTTAAACACATGAAAATACATTTTTTGCCCACATGAAAGTATTATATTCCCATGAAAGATTTAAGCTGCTAGTTCAAATAACGTATTTTTCAAGTGGAGAGGTTTTTTTCTTCTTAATATCATAAATATTATCTAATTTTAAAAATCTATTAAAAAACCTTTAAAACTTAGAGAAGGTGTAATTTTGTCTTGTTCATTACGCTGTTTGCAATCTGATATACTCCTATTAAGAAGCTGTAACTACCATCTGTATTTTTCTACACAGTTTAAAACTACATGAGATCAGAGTCTAAGTTATTCAAATACTACAAAATCAAGCATTTGACTAGGCTATTTCAGAAACAAAAGTTAAGTTTATCTTACTTCTTTTGAAGGATTCATTGGTAGCGTAAAGATTGTTTTCCAATATGACCAGACGAACAGCATGAAAAATATGTGGTAAGCAACCAGGCACACAACTAAAATCAAAAAGGGACAGAATTAATACAAACAGACCAGTGATATTATAGTACTTACAAACAGATGCTGTACATATCACAGATAGTTACTCTAACAGATGTAAATACATAGGCTCTGCAAAAGCTTTGCAACAAAAATATTGCACTTGCAACTTTACATGAGACAAATACAGACTGTGTGGGGAAAGTCACGATACAGGCTACATATATTACAAAAGTTCCAGGGGAATGGTTAATAGCTTATTAGAGCCCCATAATTATTTAGCAAGCAATCCTCCTTTACGCATTTGTTAAATCCTATTTTAACTGATGCGTCTCTGCTTTTTAGCTTTATAAACCATGTAGGGAGACTGCTAGCCATGCAAAAAAAAAAACCCACCCAAAAATCCCAAAACCCCCAAAAGGGAGTATAGCTACCTAAACGACGACTAGAGTGAGGGGAGTCTTTGAGTGGGTGTGCATATGATACTGGAACAGTAACCATAACCAGTTAATTTGTTTTGCTAGATTTTTAGGAGGGAGGACAGCAGGGTAGTTTTTAAAGACCTGCAGGTTCTTTAAATTCAAATGTTCATTCACTACTTCATATTCTTCACAGACAGTGATTTATTCTTAGATTTTTTTAATAGATGTCAGTCAACATTTACTATGCTGAGTTGTTTTACTAGAATACAGAAGGTAACATTAACTTCTAAGAGCCTGCCATGGATTGATAGGTGTTTCCATGTAAAAGCTCTCACTGTACCAAGCAATTCACTACAGTAAATAGTAAATCCAAAACTTGTATCCTCTGATTAACTTGCTCTAATGCACAAGAAAGAGTATTTCCTTGGATTCTTCGTCCTTGGGCAGAGAAGAGGCAAATAAAGGACAGCAACAGTGAAAAATATTACTTCCCTGCTGTACAGATGAACTCAGATCATGCAGAGCTCAGGGTTATATGGAAGCTACACGGTCAAATATTCTTTATACAACTCTATAAATTTATAAGACTGTTAAAAAAATCATAAAGGGAAACGTGTACTTTCACTACACAATCTGAAGTATTGCCCTCGTATGGTTAGCCTATGTTTTTATATATGTAATGCTATTCTGTGCTAGAGAAGTTTCCATAACACATGCATGACGGTGTGCATAAATGCAGGAACAGTAGCCAAGCATGTTCTTCTTTTTTGTAATTCTGCCTCAAAAGTAACGCCGAATACATGTTTCTGGTGTTGAAGTTTGTTTACTCAAAAAAAAGCAGCAACACAGTAAATATTTATCCTTGTTCACTAGATAGTTAAAAAAATAAACAAAAGCTAGCAAAACCTGGAGAGCAACACTGTACTAAGCTTTTGGGATGACAGGGGAAAAGAGCCATATGGCATGTCTATAAACTGAAAAAAATCTCATCAGTGTAAGTAAGTTACAGAACTGGACTCCACTTCAAACACAATATCCAAGATTACACTAAAGGACCATCTTGCTACTGCACAAGCATCTGTCAGGAACAGTCCACATTTTCATCCGAACATTTCTATCAACGCTAAAAAAAACTGATCTACTCTAACAAAATCATTATTATTTTTTAAACAACAGTATATTCATGGCATAAAGTGAGGGCAAGGTAAGGCAAGTTACATCAGTTCTGTACACTATGCATTTACTAATCTGCATCTATGTTTTATTGTTGTGAGAATAACGGTAACCGTGATTGTTAAGAAAATTCCTTTTTCATACATTAAAAAAAGAGACTACTGGAGGGAGACAAAATTTTAGCCTAAAGACATTACCCCATGTTTCCCCTTTAATGTCTGCACAAGACTGAAGCTCTTCTTGTTTGCTCTTGCACCTCAGTTCTCCAAGCTGGCCCAGGTCCTGACCGGTCACCTCTCCCAGGTTACCTACCCACCATTTTCCCTGCACTGCAATGGAGACCCTGGGCTACCCAGCTGCTCCACTGGGTCTGTGGGAGTTGAGAGTCCAACGTAAGAACCTCAATTCCCTTGAGACAGAAAAAGAAGAGCTGTCTGCAGCTCCCTGGGCAGAAGTCCTTCTATTTTACACTTTTTCTGGAAAAAAAAAACCAGCCAAAAAAATCCTACAAACCCCCTCCCCCCCCAAAACCTAAAAGCCCAAAACAAATGGTGTATCCCTTGCTTGAAGGCAACCCATTTACAAATAGCTAGAGTTGCCTGGAAATATGCAGCAACCTGTAATAGGGCTGAGCAACATTTGCCCAGTTTTCAGCCCTGAAAACACTTAGGGCAGAAGTACAGCCAGGGTAAATTTCTCCCGAGTGGCTGAAGCCCACCAAGGCTCTGAGCAGCTAAAAATAAGGAAATTATTTTCCCCAATGCATTTTGCTGGTAATTCTAATTTGCTTTGTGAGCAATGCCTAACACCACACTGGTCTCTGACTCCCCCCCCCCCCCCACACACACACACACAGAGTATGGAGCAGCAAGAAACTGGAATTATTTCAAAGTTTGCAGGTGCTGAAGTTTGCAGATATGCTTATGCAGTCCTATGGGGGACGGGGGAAACATCACTAAACTGAAAAAAAGTTTTTCAAGGAAATGTTTCTTGATTGGCAAACACTTGTTCTAAGTGAGGAACTCTCAAACCTGCTGGAATTACACAAATGTAAAAAGCATATAGCTTGTCTCCTACCCCACGCCCCCCTCCTCCAAAAGCTCCACAGCCCCACACTTTACACTTCCACGTTGTGCTAGTATTAAAATAGCATCTGGAAAAGCAATCTAAACATGCTACAGCCTCAGGGTAGGAACTCTAATAACAGCTAATCAGGCAGTTTTATTATCTTCTGAAAAGGTTACGTATCTGAAGGATATTGTTTCTTCAAAGACATTGGCTAAAATGAAAGTGCAGAAAAAATTCACCTCCCATTTAAGTATGTCGCACTCTGCACAAACACCTTGCTCATCTTTAGAAGTCCTGGTTTTAAAAGAGCTTTCCTTGTTATGAATAGAATTTTTTAAAAACAGAATATAAGGATTATTTTAGTTGGCACTTCAGAAAGCCAGTAAAAAGCTCTAATTTTTCTCATCTCTATTTGGAATGGCTAAAGCAATATTCAGGAACAGCAGGATAATAAAAGGAGCTGAGGAACACAAAAAAATACACTTATTTAAAACAGATTAGATCTGTATCTCAATTCTACTAGTAAACTACTATACTACCCTGGTATATGAATTCCACTTATAAACAGCTAAAAAAAAATCTTACCTTTTTCTCCAATATTTGTCATTGTCACTGAAAAATGAGAAAAAAAGAAAGAGTAAAAATTATATTTAAATAGCAAATGATGTAACTGAGTAGTTTAAACCTTTGTTTTTCAACCAAAGAGGGAAGAGTACTCATCAAACAATACGAGCTTAAGACCACACATTATCAAGCTTTTATGGTGTAGCCGTGTACATTCACCACAAGAACAGGTAAACAAAACCAATGCCAGCGGCTTATAAGGTTTCCTGGCTCCCACCCCCAGGCTCAGTTCCATAGCACCTCCCTCTATCTGAAGTTACCCCAGAAAAGCCATCTCTGAAGAACAGTTATTCTTCAGAACTGTGGTCTTCAGGTTTTGTTGTTTATATATGTTCTGTTCTTGAGGTGGAGGTGTCAGAACACAGAACTGGTTTTGCCAGCGATACTCAGTGATAACTTAGATGTCCAAGGCATAAAAATCAAAAGTAGACACAAGTTGCATTTCCTTTAAGAAACTGCCCACAGATTACAGGATTTGGGGATAGTAAGTGAGTGAGAAAGGCGCAAGTATGGCAGGCATGGAGTGGAGTACACAGGTATCATGTATCAGTCACTGCATTTATGAAAAAGAATAAATCTTCTTCTTACACCTATATTCCACTCCCGGTCATATTATTAAAAAAAAGGCCAAACCCACAACAGATATCTCAGAGAGAGAACAGAAACTCCCAAGTGATCAAAAACCTCATGGTGCTCTTCCCCTTCCACCCAAACCACTCCACCACACAGTCATCCATCCCGATTAAGCAGTCTACAAACTGTAACACAGTGGCACCTACAAGTGCAAGTGAGAGGACAGTCGCTATATGGACCTCATCTGCTTTTGTTTTCCTAACAAAAATGGCTGCACAAGGCCATTTATCAAACAGCAGGCACAAGGCAACTCCTACTGAAAGGCCGACCACCCATGCCATCCTACTTTGGCATATTAAACTTAGGCTTGTTGATAGAGTAAAAGTCACTATTTAAATATATCTTGCACAATGCAGGGATCTACTGTGGGACCAGTGCTGCTCAACACCTTAACTAATGCTCTGGAAGAGCGAACACTCATCAAGTTCACAGATGACACCACCCTGGGGACACCAGATGATATGCTCGTGTGCAAGACGGCCATCCAGAGGGACCCAGACAGGCTGGAGGAATGGGCTGACAGGACCCTTATGAAATTCACTGAGGGCAAAGGCAAAGTCCTGCACCTGTAAAGAAACACCCCCCTGCAACGATACAGCCTGGGGACAGCTGGGCTGGAGCAGCTCTGTGGAAGAGGCCATGGGGGTGCTGGTGGGCAGCAAGCTCAACATGAGCCAGCAGCACTCAGGCAGCAGAGAGGGCCACCAGCCTCATGGGTGGCATTAGCAGGGGCACAGCCAGTCGGTCAAGGGAAGGGATTATCCCCCTCTACGCAGCACTCACTAGACCACATCCAGAACATTGCCCCCAGCTTTGGGCCCCCCAATACAACAAACATGCAAGTCCAGGGGAGAGCGACCAAGCTGGTAGGGACTGGATCACTCACCCTCTGAGCAGAGGCTGCATGGCCAAGGCTTGTTCAGCCTGGAGAAGACACAGCTTTGGGGGGACCTAACAGCAGCCCACCAGGACCTCCAGGGAGGTATCGAGGAAGTGCAGCTGGGCTCTTCATAATGGTGCAGGGTGGGAAGACAAGAGCCAGTAGGCATAAGTTGAAATGAGAGTATCGGATTTGATACAAGGAAAAACTTTTCCACCATGAGAACAGTCCACCAGTGGAGCAAGTTGCCCAGAGAGGTTGTGCAGTCTCTGCGTCTGGAGCTTTTCAAGACTCAATCAGATAAACCCCTGAACAACCTGGCCTGACCTTACACCAAACCCTGCTTTGATTAGGTTGCCCTAGATGAGCTGAGATCCCCTCAAACATTAATTACTCCACAATTCTATAATTATAAAATAGGTCTATTAAAACGGATATTTGCCTATAGTTCTACCAAAATGAGCATCTACTTTACCTGAAGGAAAACAGTAAATAACCATGTTTATAAAGTTCTTCACAAAAATCAGAAGACACTACAGAAGTTGCATAAGCCATTATAAAGAAAACTCTATTCTGCCCTCAGTTTTCTAGTTCAGCTGAAAGAAATCTTTAGAGCTTGATAAGCTAAATATCCATCTAGACAACTGCTAGAAAGAAGCTGAGGAATCATGTATACACGTTTGACTCTGAGGAGCAGAGATGCTGCAGTACAGTAATGCACAAGAATTTTAAAATTCTAAGTAAACAGTCATCCACCAGAAAAAAACAAGACATCTTTAGAGTCAACGTGTAATTTAAAAGTGCTGGAGCTCTCAGATTAGGACAAACCGGCCATTACACAAATGCTGATTTTCTGTCTCCACTTGGTATAGTCAGCAAGGTGTGCAGAAATTTGCCAGTCTTCTTGGAATAACCACTCTCTGCTAATTAAAAAGCCGTAGTCAACCATACATTGCAGAATCACCAGTTTCAAACTAAAATCTATTTAACCAACCTTTCACAATGATTTGTGGTCTTTTTCTCTCCTAACAAGGGAAAGGCATAGACCATTGCTGTGAAAGCAGTTGTCATCTTTTTTTCCCCCTTAACCTTGGATAAAATGTATTAATTAATGTGTTTGAGACTTATTTTCTGCCCCAACAAAAATGTTTCCACACATCGGTAAGTGAGGGACCAATACAACTAATAAATCCAAATTTAATAATTTCTACCTGACTGCAAGCCTACAGCTTTTCAAAATCTCTCTCCACCTCCCAGATGAAATGTGCTCTTCAGAGTGCACCTGCTCAGCGGACAATCTTTTTAGCTTTTGCGGTATCTAGCTCGGAAGCCAAATATTCCTGACAGTCAGGAGCTGCAGACCATGAAGGCTAAAACATAAGTGCCCAAAAATGTCCAGTTAATCCCAGCAGGGTGAGAACCAGGGTTTTTTTTGGATACATCTTGTAATTTTAATAACTTTTACCACCTGGTAAGACTCAGAGTTATTTCATACACTCCCGAGTTGCAACCACTGTAAGAGACCAAAGTAGAAGAGGCAGATCTGAAGAGGGAAGCCAGTATCTTCAATCTTGACATCTTTTTTCTCCACACTTACTGCAACTGGTGTTTACGAGGAGACTGGCCACGTTGCTTAACAAACATCCCCTCAGACAGTGACACAGAGGAATATGCAATACCTAATAACCTGCAGCTTTTCACAAGGTGAAGTATTACTCCTTCTGCTTACACCTTTTTAAATCACCTTTGATGAAGGCTCCCTAAAGGAGGTATAATGTGTGGGAAAGTAATGGACAGGCATCTGCAGTACCACAGGACCTGGGAAGAAATAAAAGCGGTTTTTGTTTTGGTTGGGGTTTTTTTTGCACAAATGTGGCAGAATTGATCAGCGGAGGCGGGGGGGGAGCCCTTAGAAATCAAACTCCCTCTGAAACTTCTCTTAGAAATTTGTAGAATGACCATGATATAAGGACTTCTTAGGGTAACCACAAGATGCTTGTAATTCTAAAAATCACACTATTTAAGTGCATGGAAAATAATTTTATAACAAGAAAAAAACCCTCTAATTTTGGATCTGATCAAAGAAACATTTGCTATTTTCCCCACCTTCTGAACAGCAGACATGAGATATTTATTTAAATCAAATTTTATATTTTTCAGTAGATACAGTGATACGGCTTTGCTATATTATTCAATAGTACTTGATCATATAGTCTTCTGTGAATCATTTATGCCAGTCTTTCTGGCAGTTTTCTCATTTCTCTTCCAAAGGGTTATATTCACTGCTAGTAGCGCACAGAAAAGTAGGTCAGACTGTGCATTCTGTCATTAATAAGTATCATCCTAAATGCTGCAAATTCACTTACTGGTAGTCAAATATCATACAAATAATAAGGGTAAAAAGTACTTCTGTCTACAATGACTAAAATAAGCACCAAGGACACACCAATCCCAACCATTAAGCCATTTCTACAATTTGAGAGAAAACCAGGTAAAACCCTTTGAGAGAGGAATGGAATGATACTCCCGTATATTCAGAGACAGAGATAATTATAAAACCATGACCTGTCTTCAAGAAGTCATTAAAAAGTTACAGCACTGTTCGCCTGAGGGGGCCAATTTCATTAAGAATCAGCCTTCCACTGCTAAAGCATCAGGATGCCATTTACAGGTCAGTACTAGCAGACTATCACATAATCAGAGCCTCTCTGTTTCATTACACAGCTTGCAGACGGTGCTCATCAGAATTAGGATCAGGCTGGGACATACACAGGACTTCGGCCAACGTAGATGCCAATTTCCTGATCCAGAAACATCGTTCCCTGCTTGTCATGAGCCACAGGCAGCCAGAAACAGGAACAGCACATTCAGTAGTCAATGCTGCTGAACAGCCTGTGCTTGCAAAAAAACAACAGTGACTGAGGACAGAAAGTTGTGTTACAAAAGATAGGAAAAAGTCCAGGATGGAAAGGACACCTGGAGAAGCCTGGGGAGTTCATCCCACACTTCCTGGTAGTCTTCCTCACTGGGAGAAAGTCATGCAGCATCAGGAATGCTGCCTTGGCAGGCAAAGAGGCACCACAGTATCTCAAGACTGCCTCCTACAACTCCATCACCAAATTAGTTTGCTAAGAAGAGAAGCCACGTTGCTAGGCACTTCGCACTGCGTGAGACCTTAATTCAGTGATAGAAATGGATTTCCCATTTCTTGAACTGTGGCTCATTTTCTCTGGAAATCTTTATTCTCGCTCACCCATGGAAAAATTAAGTCGACATCCATCTCCATGTAGCTAGAGACATGGCAAGACACATTGCTACCACAAAACTCAAAAGATTTTGGAAGATAAAATTCATGTAAAAAATTTGCATTGGTTTTCTAACATTAAAGTTTGCTTGACTTCTAAATCCAAAATCAAAGTTCCTGAACAGTAAATGTAATGATTAGAGAAAAAAAATACTGGAGAAAGCAATTAATTTTTTAAAGCCTTGATAGAAGTGGATATACAAAATCTTGTTTCCGTATTTTATGTATATTTTTTAAATATTTAAAACTTTGGAATGGGAAATTAAGATACCTCTGATTCAGAGACTCTGCAGCCACATCTATAAGTACCTGTTTCTCTCAAACTTTTATACAGTTTAACATCTTAGATCTGATTCACAAAACTAACTCCGTATTTTATCTTTATAGCATATTTGAAGCTGTAAAACACTGATCTATAGATGCAGTTTAACTCAGCTCTCTGTACACATAAAAGTGTTTTATAGTTGTGACAAGTGTTCTATCCTTGTCTGCAATAGTCCTTTAGAAAAAAAATCAGTGCTTGCAATAAAAACTACCTCTTTGCTAGACAGCAGTGACTTGCATTGATTCAGTGTGACAAGGTGGAGACGTTGCCACCAGTGCTTCGCTTCAGGACAAAAGTAACAGAAGTCTTTCTGGGAGATTTAAGGTTGGCATAATTAGTCATCAATAACCCATATATTTGGATTTGACAGCATTTGTGAATGTTTCAGTAAATTCATTTTAACCCTGTGACCATCAAACTATATCACATACCTACACAGCAGCAAGCTGCTATTTGGTATCTTTTCAGGTAAGGTCACAAACCCACTGCTTTTGAATTGAGTATGCCTAAGAATTGATCTAATCTTTCTTCTTTACAAACTTCCCATTTACTTTCCAAGTCACAAGGACTAACTGAAGAGCGAAGACTACTTCTAGAGAAGTTATATGACCAGATCCTTTTTAGCAAACAAAGAGTACACCCTGACAAGAACATCTATTCAAGCTGTTACATATCAAACAGTGTTAAATCTTTAACTGAAAACACAATCTTATCTAATAATTGTATCTTTACCACAGACGTTATGTTTTCAACTTAAAGCCATGGTTTAAATTTCAAGGCACAAAACCTATGGGCAGTACACTAGGCACTACATAGAAAGATAAGCAGTCACACTTAAACACCGACTTCAATTCCATTTCAGAAGTAGAGAATAGCAGCTGTCTTGGAAAGTCTGAGAAAGAAAGCAAATGACATTTGAGAAACATCCAGGGGTTCTGCTGGCTAAAATGCAGAAGCCAATTTTACTTCAGCTGCCAGTTTTGAAACTTTTCTGAAAGCAACCAGGGATCTCAGAAGAGGAAGAAATGTGGTGTTTGCAAAGCACAGTATAAAAATACAAATTTGCTTTGACCAAAATCTTTTGCTACCTTAGCAGCCAATGTACAGACAGGGTATTTAACTGGTATTTGACAACAGCCAACTGCAATGTTACAACGTACTAGTATTTCTATAGCGAAATGTAAGCTGTAGATGATTACAAGACATGAGCAGCAAGTACCATAAATCCTTTGATCCATTTGGAGAACATACTGAGCAAAGAGCTCAAATCCAGCTGACCAAATCTTGGGCCTCCCCTTCCCCCCCCCCCCCCTTTTTTTTTTTCTATCGGCTTCTATCTCCATATTTTCTGCCGCTTCTGATCCTCTGATGACACTGTGCCATGCCTACAGGGCACATATTAATTCTGCCTCTAAACTGTGATGAATTAGGCAGCTTTTTATCCTGCTATAATTCCATTCCACTGATGTTACACAGAGTCAAAAACCTCAATTCAGCACTAATCAATCTGATCCTCCAGCAAAAATCTTTCAACATCATTAATATCTTTAGCAGCTGGATGCAATTCCACATTTTTCTGTTCCATACTGAAGGTAGCGGTGGACAAATCCCAGTCACATATTCTACTCCAAAAACAAAGATGTGGCTTATGAGTTCTCCTGTGTTGTGAATGTCCTGCTGTCCCCCTTTTCAACTATGCTGAAGTCACTTACTCTTTTCCAAATCAGGCAAATCACTCACCAGGTGGGAGTATTTCCTCCCTCTCCCCTCACTCACGTAGTCAGGAAATGCTTATTGCTCATTTCTACGTTTCACAGCAAATCTATTTTCCTTCTTCAAAATTACAAATTCAAGCTGCATTTTCAGACAGGATTCCCTCAGCAAGCGCATTATCCTTAGAATTAAAATCAGCGACATGTAAAAATGGATCAAAACTGAACATACACAACCAATTTGGATTTACTGGATAACCCTTTCATCAGCACAGCTGATATTTTCACTAAAAACATCTGTCACAGCACTGTCAAATTTTCACATTTTCCTTCTTACATGCAACTCCACATCATGAACTGGAAGGAAAACAAAACCAAAACAAAAACCAAAAGGACAAAACAAAAACCAAAAGGGATCTCAACATCCAAGTTTGCCAAGAACATATCTGACAAACAACTGTCAGAAACAGTGCAAATAACTACTGGTTCTGCCTTACCCAAAGCATGAAGTGGATAACTACTCTAAGTCCCTTATATTTCTACTAACCCGAATTAGAGATACACGTAAGAAGGAAGACATAAGAAAAATTATTTTATTTCATATGCAGAGTTTACTGAATCCAATATGTATTTTCAGAGTACAGACACAAGGATGCAAGGGCCAGGGGAAAGAATTCCATTTGCACTTCATGTTGTTGTTCGATATATCCTAGGCTGAAATTTCAGTAGCTTCAGCTATCGAAGTTCAAGGTACTCATTGTGCATCACCTGTATTTCCTCATCTTTTTTAAAGGAGGAACAATAAATCTGTAACCCTCAGGTTTTCATAAACACACTCAAATTTTTTTAAGGGAAGGAATACTTAAAGGCCCATTAATTTTAAACACAAAGGAAGTTATCTGGGGGCAAAAGACAACTACTATTGCCAGACAGGGGTTGTGAGATGACAATACTGGCAAAATCAAGAGAATGGAACTGGATTAGAGAGAAGCAATTTTTAATCAGGTGTTTTAAAACCAACTCATTTACACATTTCATTCCAGTATTCTACAACCAGCAGGAAGAAGATCACCGTTTGCTAATGTTCAATACCTTTCTCCTTTTCCTTAAAGGTTAAAGCAGCACAAGCTCTTAACTGAATCCACTAAAAAAGAGACAGAACTCTAGACTTGGTAATACTACAGTTAAGAGTTGTGGATTCCTTTTCCTGTTTTGAAAACCTTTTTTTTGTTTGTTTCTAAAATGCTACTCAATACTGTAACTACTCAGCTTTAGGGATGAAAGGGATCATCTTAGTAGGCTGCTTCTTTCTTTAAAAAAAAGTAATGTCCCTCCTACAATACTCCATTAAAATTGAAAAAAAACATTCAAAATGCTACATTTGAAACACTTTCTCATTACTAAAAGCTCAAATAAATCACTTGCATTACAACTGTGCAAAGTCCTTGCTAAGTCCTGCTGCACAATGGTTAACACCGTACATTGTCATGAGCATCAATGACAGAAAGCTGCAATAAAATAAGCAGCTATATATGTCCTCTTTAGCAGTCAATGCTGCAGGAATAAAAGATGCACTGAGTAGACCGGCTGGCTTCAAAGCACTGAAATGCTAACCGTCTATTCCTGCCATTGGCTTTCGTTCTCAGAGTTGTTAGCTATTCCTTCTGTTGTTTACACTAAATATTCATTAGTAAGACAAGACATAAGTTTATTTTATCTTAATATGCCAAAAACGAGACAAAGCATCCAGATACAGATAAAGATGGAATAAGATATTTTTTGTAGATAAAAGATGGAATTAGCAGAAGTCACGGACAACTATTATGCTGAATTCAAAAACTGGTGAGCCAGGCAGAATGAGGAAGGGGTGGGGGGCTGGGAGAAACAAACAAAAGATCACCTTTGTCCATAGAAAGGAATTCAGTAAAAGGTGCTTTAGCAGAGCCCCAGGATTCCCTCTTCCTCCCCTCCCATTGCAGGCCTTTTGGTTTGAACTGTTCTCAAGGAATTATGGTACCATAGTTTATAGTTTGAAGCAAGTTTCAAGCATGCCATTTCCTTACGAGGTACCCGCTTTCAGGTAAGTTAAAACCCAATCTTCCTCTGTTATACAGAATTACACAGAAGAAAAAACACAGTAGATAACTCAAACAGTAGTGCCTGAATCAAGCCTACTGTACTGTGTAAGCATCACAGGTCTGTGTACATTAGGACAGACGTTAGCTATAGGGTCACTTTCCCCCGAAACATCTTCGCCCTCCTCGTGTCAGCTTACAGCTCCCCTTTCCAGGCTCGCTCAGTCAACTTCTCCCACAACCTTCCAGACAATTTGCTTCCTTGCGCTGGAAGTAGACACTTTTCTCCTCTCATGAGGGCACAGCAACTCAAGTCCCAATTTCTAGTTGAAGAGCAGCATTTAAAACTAACAGATTTGAATGTTGTTAGTGAAAAAAAGATGTAAAAAGCCCACCTCCAATATAGGAACCACACCAAGTCTTGATACCTCCCTCCAAAACAGAGGTGCTAGGCTTGGCAATCATTTTTTGCTTAATGTCTCAACTGCTCAGCCAAGCATCTGTAGGACAATTTTATCACAGTCTTCTGTTAAAAAAAAAAAAAAAAAAAAGAAATCCAAAATTAGGTACCAGACTGCTCAACATGAACAGCTGAAGTCTGGCAAAGTTATGTAGGCATATAAATGCACTCAGCTTGAGTTGGGTATTTTCCCCTCACCGCTGTTCCTTAAACAGACACTAAATGACCAACGGTCACTACGAACCTCACCTACACTAGAGGGGAAAGGGGAGACAACAGCCAGTTTGTATTCCTTTGTGCCATTATTATAATATTGTCCATGAAACATCAGTACACCATACATTAGCCTCCAAAATTCAAAGATTAAATTGTTTTCTACAAGATATACCACAACAGAAACTGCAATTAATTCAAGGGAGCCTAGCCAGCTGGTCATTTAATAAATCCTTCTGGCTCGACCACTCAAATTCACACAAATACTCAGATCACACCCAGTCTCCAGTGTGTGATTAATTATTTGCCTAACGCTAAGGAAGAGCCAAGGTGCATGGTCAGGATGACTTCTGAATGAATTGCAGGCTGCCGGTGCCAAAGGCGGACCAGGAAGCTGTGACAGCCAGGCATTTTCTAGATGACTGAAGAGTGGCATGGGGAGACTCAGGGATTTTCTGTTATCTGTTCCCACTTCCACGTAAGCTGACAAGAAGACCCTGTTTTTATACACACACACACACACACACATATGTATATGTGCTGTCACACAGTGGGAGGAAAACAAAGGGACCGCTAACTTTGCTCATGCCGTCTGCACAGGGAGCCTCCAGGTCCCATGTTCAGGGGTGGGGTGTCACACGCTGTGCACGCCACGGAGGAAAACTCAGGCCCGTGAAAAGCCCCGTGCGATCGGCTCCCTCCTCGCGTGGAAGTGGAAACTACGCGCGACCAGGTCGCGGGGGGCACAAGGCAGCGCGGAGGCCCAGCGCGACCCCGGCCGTCTGGGGGGGGAGTGGGATGAGTCGGGGGGCTGTCGCTCCGCCAGTCTCCAGCCCGCCCAGCCCAGCCCAGCCCGTTGCCGGCCGCATGCGGCGGCGCAGCCCCAGCCCCAGCCCCAGCCCCGGCCCCGGCCCGGCCCGGCCCGCGGGCGTGGCGGCGGCGGCCAGGGGCGGCCCCGGCGCTGACAAACGACAAACAACAGACGCCGCCGCCGCCCCCCCGCCCCGTCCCGGCAGGCGCGGGCGGCGGGAGCCCGGCTGCGCTCTCCCAGCAGGGGCAGGAGCGGCGGCGGCGCCCACCCCCGTCCCGCGGGAGCCCGTCGGCGCCCCCCGCCCGCCGCGGCGGCACTCACGCAGGCAGAGCTGGGTGACATAGGCGTAGTAGGACCAGCAGAGGATGCTGGAGATGAAGAGCACCGGCACCCAGTACAGCAGCCGCTGGCAGCGCCGCCGCACGCCGCCCCAAGCGCCCGCCGCCCCGCTTGGCGGCGGCGGTGCCGCCATCTTCCCGCACCGCATCCCGGCCGCTCGCTCTGGGGGCCCGGGCCCCGGCCGCGCACCCCGCCGGAGCCCGCCCCGGTCCCTCCCTCCCTCCCTGACAGGGCTCTCCGGCAGGGCCGCTCCTCCCACCGCCCGCCCGCCGCCGCTCCCCCCAGGCAGGGCAGGGCAGGGGCAGAGCCGGGGTGATGTGCCGCCCGAGAGGCCGCAGCGTCCCGGCAAGGTCCGCCTCGTTCCGGCCGCCCCGGGCCCGGCAGGGGAGGGGACGTTCCCGCCGCCTCCCGTGGGCGATAACGGGAAGCGCTCCCTTAAAGTTTGGGGCCGGGCCCCGGAGCAGCTCAGCTCATTACAAAATGAGTTACGTTTCTCGGGCATCCGGCACGTGCAGGAGCCTTTGGGTGTTACGTGGCTGGAGGTGCCGATGACGGCTCCCCCCGTTGAACTCCCGGTGCCCAGCCCAGCTTCCTCAGGCTTTTCAGCCTCTGAAATAGGGGTGGGAATACTTAACTGCCCTTGGAAATACTTTAAAACATTTGGTTAGGAAAAGTGCTGCCCTATGTGCAAATAATGTTTCAGAGTACCATATAACAAACAACAAGTGTTGCAGGCTGCCGGGTCACAGCCAGCAAGAGGCTGTGGGAGGCTGCGGTGGCCGGCCCTGCTCTTGGTGGATGTTCGGCCGAGGGAAGGTGGCGTAGGGTTGTGCTGACTCACTCTTCCCCGAAAAGGCTTTACGTTATGGCCATCGTAATGAAACGCTTGTGAAATGACATAGTAAACCCAGACTGCGTTGCAGTATGTGCACCCAAATTGTTGCTGAATTATCGTTCCAGAATTAGAAATGCTGAGCATGGCCCGTAGTATTTCTGCAATCTGCTAGAGTCTCAGAGAATCGGCAGCGCGGTAGGTAGGAAAGAGCTGGTTGATTAAAATGTGTCTGGAGTTGGGAAAAAGGCTTGTATAATGTCTCGTGGGAGACTATGCATGAAGCTAAGTAATCACAACCTGGAAGGCATACAGCTGCCATTGGTTAGGAAACAGGCTGCGAGAGAGGAAAAAAACCAGAAAATATGATAGAAACAATAGTAGGTGTGCTGCCAGGTTCCAGAGTATGAAACGGAGTTGCTAGCATGTTTATTGAAGAGACAGAAAAAGAAGTTGACCACATGGCTGCAGTGTTTCTATGTAATGCAAAATCATGCGCCCCTCATTATTGTAAGATTAGGCTGAGGAATTTTGGTTAGCCACGGTGAACCGGTGAATGAGCAATACAGAATGATGTATCGAGAAGAATATTACACATCCCATGGCAGTAAATTATCTTTGCCTATTCAAGAAAAAGACTTGTATATCATTGTGAATGGCTCAGTGAAACCATCTGTGCAATGTATAGTTATTATAGAAGAGAAATAAGCAAGATGTGATGCCATTGAAAGGCTGGACAATAATAACAAGATTCTGCATAATGGGGAATTATGTATTATACATTAAAAAGGCAGAGATACAGTGAATAGTACTGAAAACTAGATTTGATATTTCTACATACTGTATTTCACGAAACAAGAGGAAAGGGACCAAAACCAACATGACAGACAATAAACCCACTTTATTTTACCTGTAATTAATTACGCAAGTCATCACTGAGGCCAACATTTTAACAGAACATTTAAAGGATTTGACTTTAGTATGAAAACATCCATCGTTACTCAAAACAGATTTTAAAAGTATAAGGAACAAAGTTACCACCACTTGAAGACATACCCCATGCTTTACTGGCAAAAGTTAAAAGAAACGATGGCAATTTAATTCATTTGATGGCTTTTCGCACTTATTTGGAAGTACCTGACAGTGACCTCTCTCAGGTACAAAGGATCATGCATCTACTGTGTTGTGTGTTTCCAGGGACACACAGCTGTACCGTAAGACGTCAGCAGCTGGGAACTGTATGCATAAGGGTGAAATAGTTTTTGCATTGTACTTGGGGGCTATATAAGGCTTCCTCCTATAAACCATTTTAAAATGCTGCATGTGATACGGGGCTTATTAACAACAACACATGCCAGGGAAACATGGTAAACAGTAGAGAAGACTTTTTAACGTAGTAATTAATTCTTTGAAATAATAGTTTTGATACAAAATTATCTATATAGAGTGGTGGCAGTTTGCTGGAGATGTGGGAATAAAAAGATGATGTGTTACAAAGACCTCAAATTACATCACACAATTTCTGGTCAGAGGTTTTTTATTACCCCTTCATGGAAATGGGCTTCTGTAGTCCAGCTTTCTAACTTTTCCATGGCCACTACCACCCTCTTCTCACTGCTCAGATTTCACAATAATCAGAATTTTCTTATTTAGTATGCTAATAATTACATTAATAATTATTATTATAGCATACTCTTTACTGGAGCTCCAAAATCATGGTCATTCTGGTTCAAAATTAGCCCATTTAGTGACGTAAACAGGCAAACCTCACTTTAATTTAGTTGGGACAAAAAAGCCTGCCTTGACTGATACTCCCAATTACCTTGGAGCATCCTTTGGTCAGAGAGCTGTAAAGTCCTTCTCTCCTGCCCTCGTGCTTGTGGCTTCTCCCCATGGACGTGGGCTCTCTAGCTCTCCTTCATGCCCACAGTTCCTTTCTATTCCCTCCATGACTCTCATCACTCTCCAGATGGGTCATGAGAGACCTTTTCTTCTGTGCCTTTCCTCCTCCCTCTGTGGTACGACCTGCAGAAATTTTAGGTAGCAGCAGAACAACTCAAGAGCGAGCATATTCAAAGGAGCATTGCGTTATGGCAAAAGTAAATCCTGGGATATTCTAAACCATTAGGTATTGATGGACAGATTTCCCAAATGACTGTACTCAGGCAGCCTGTCTCTACAATGAGAGAGGTTACTTGGGGCATGGTTTATTGATGCTTGTATGAAATGTTCACAAGGAGAAGATAGAGGAAACGAAGGTAATTTACTGGGTTTTCTTCATGTCAGGAGCTGGGCTGCGGGTAGCTGGTGTTTGAGGAGGAGGCTTGAGTGTTTGGCAAATCGAAACAAAATGTTCTTAGAATCATAGAATCATAGAATCATTGAGGTTGGAAAAGACCTCTAAGATCATCGAGTCCAACCATCGACCCAACACCACCATGCCCACTAAACCATGTCCCTAAGTGCCTCATCTACACGTCTTTTAAATACCTCCAGGGATGGGGACTCAACCACTTCCCTGGGCAGCCTGTGCCAGTGTTTCACCACTCTTTCAGTAAAGAAATTTTTCCTCACATCCAATCTAAACCTCCCCTGGCGCAACTTGAGGCCATTTCCTCTCATCCTATCGCTAGTTACTTGGGAGAAGAGATTGACACCCACCTCGCTACAACCTCCTTTCAGGTAGTTGTAGAGAGCGATGAGGTCTCCCCTCAGCCTCCTTTTCTCCAGGCTAAACAACCCCAGTTCCCTCAGCCGCTCCTCATAAGACTTGTTCTCCAGACCCCTCACCAGCCTCGTTGCCCTTCTCTGGACATGCTCCAGCACCTCAACGTCCTTCTTGTAATGAGGGGCCCAAAACTGAACACAGTATTTGAGGTGTGGCCTCACCAGTGCCGAGTACAGGGGCACAATCACATCCCTACTCCTGCTGGCCACACTATTTCTGATACAGGCCAGGATGCCATTGGCCTTCTTGGCCGCCTGGGCACACTGCCGGCTCATGGTCAGCCGGCTGTCGACCAACACCCCCAGGTCCTTTTCCGACAGGCAGCTTTCCAGCCACTCTTCCCCAAGCCTGTAGCGCTGCATGGGGTTGTTGTGGCCAAAGTGCAGGACCCGGCACTTGGCCTTGTTGAACCTCATACAGTTGGCCTGGGCCCATCGATCCAGCCTGTCCAGGTCCCTCTGCAGAGCCTTCCTACCCTCGAGCAGATCAACACTCCCGCCCAACTTGGTGTCGTCTGCAAACTTGCTGAGGGTGCACTCAATCCCCTCATCCAGATCATTGATAAAGATATTGAACAAGACCGGCCCCAAAACTGAGCCCTGGGGAACACCGCTCGTGACCGGCCGCCAACTGGATGTAACTCCATTCACCACAACTCTCTGGGCCCGGCCGTCCAGCCAGTTTTTTACCCAGCGCAGAGTACACCTGTCTAAGCCGTGAGCCACCAGCTTCTCTAGGAGAATGCTGTGGGAGACGGTGTCAAAGGCCTTGCTGAAGTCCAGGTAGACCACATCCACAGCCTTTCCCTCATCCACTAGGCGGGTCACCTGGTCATCGAAGGAGATCAGGTTGGTCAAGCAGGACCTGCCTCTCATGAATCCGTGCTGGCTAGGCCTGATCCCCTGGCTGTCCCGCTCATGCCTTGTGAGCACCCTCAAGATGAACCGCTCCATAATCTTCCCCGGCACCGAGCTCAGGCTGACAGGCCTGTAGTTCCCCGGATCCTCCTTCCGGCCCTTCTTGTAGATGGGCGTCACATTGGCAAGCCTCCAGTTGTCCGGGACCTCCCCCGTTAACCAGGACTGCTGATAAATGATGGAGACCGGCTTGGCGAGCACCTCTGCCAGCTCCCTCAGCACTCTCGGGTGGATCCCATCCGGCCCCATAGACTTGTGAGCATCCAGGTGGCGTAGCAGGTCACTGACTGCTTCCTTTTGGATTATGGGGGGTTCATCCTCCTCGCCGTCCCTGTCTTCCAGCTCGGGGGGCCGAGTACCCTGAGGATAACTGGTCTGCCTGTTAAAGACTGAGGCAAAGAACGCATTGAGTACCTCAGCCTTTTCCTCATCCTCGGTGACAATGTTCCCCCCCGCATCCAATAAGGGATGGAGATTCTCCTTGGCTCTCTTCTTGTCATTAATATATTTGTAAAAACTTTTTTTGTTGTCTTTAACGACAGCAGCCAGATTGCGTTCTAGCTGGGCTTTTGCCTTTCTCATTTCCTCTCTGCACGACCTAACGAGATCCCTGTACTCTTCTTGAGTCGCCTGCCCCTTCTTCCACAAGCGGTAAACTCTCCTTTTTTCTTGAGTCCCAGCAAGAGCTCCCCGTTCAGCCAGGCCGGTCGTCTTTCTTGCCCGTTCTTCTTAAGGCACATGGTGACAGCCTGCTCCTGTGCCTTTAAGACTTCCTTCTTGAAGAACGTCCAGCCTTCCTGGACCCCTTTGCCCTTCAGGTCTGTCTCCCAAGGGACTCTCTCAACCAGCGTCCTGAACAGGCCAAAGTCTGCCCTCCAGAAGTCCATGGTTGCGGTTTTGCTGCCCCCCCTCCTTACTTCACCAAGAATTGAGAATTCTGCCATTTCATGGTTGCTAAGCCCAAGACAGCCTCTGACCACCACATCTCCCACCAGTCCTTCTCTGTTAGCAAACAGCAGGTGGAGCGAGGCACCTCCCCTGGTAGGCTCACTTACCAGCTGCGTCAGGAAGTTGTCTTCCACACACTCCAGGAACCTCCTAGACTGCTTCCTCTGTGCCGGGTTGTATTTCCAGCAGACATCCGGGAAGTTGAAGTCCCCCACGAGAACAAGGGCTAGAGATTGAGAGACTTGTGCCAGCTGCTTGTAGAACGCTTCATCCGCCCCTTCATCCTGGTTGGGTGGTCTATAACAGACTCCCAGCAGGATATCTGCCTCGTTGGCCTTCCCCCTCATCCTTACCCATAAACACTCGACCGTACCATCATCACAGTCGTTGAGCTCTATACAATCAAAACACTCCCTGACATACAGGGCCACCCCACCGCCTCTCCTTCCTCGCCTGTCCCTTCTGAAGAGTTTATAGCCATCCACTGCAGCACTCCAATCGTGAGAGTCACCCCACCATGTTTCTGTGATGGCGACTAAGTCATATCTCTCCCGCTGCACAATGGCTGCCAGCTCCCCCTGTTTGCCGCCCATGCTGCGTGCATTGGTGTAGATGCACTTGAGCTGGGCTATCGATTTTGCCCCTGGCATCGGCACGCCAACCCTAGGCTCATCTCTAGTGAGCCTGGTTTTATCCCCTTCCCCCTTCGAACCTAGTTTAAAACCCTCTCAATGAGCCCTGTCAATTCATGAGCCATGATCCTTTTGCCCCTGTGAGACAGCTGAACTCCGTCTGTCACCAGCAGGCCCGGTGCCGTGTAAACCTCCCCATGATCAAAAAAGCCAAAATTCCTCCGATGGCACCAGCCCCTGAGCCACGTGTTGATCAGGTGTGTTTTCCTGTTCCTTTCAGTATCCTTCCCTGCCACTGTAGGGATTGAGGAAAACACTACCTGTGCTCCCGATCCTTCAACCAGTCGCCCCAGTGCCCTGAATTCCCTTTTGATCGCTTCAGGACTTCTCTCTGCAACCTCATCTCTGCCAGCCTGTATAACCAACAGCGGGTAGTAATCGGAAGACTGTACCAGACCAGGGAGCTTCCTCGTAATGTCTCTGACCCAGGCCTCAGGGAGGCAGCAGACTTCCCTGTGAGACGGGTCCGGTCGGCATATTGGGCCCTCTGTTGCCCTCAGAAGGGAATCGCCTACGACAATTACCCTCCTTTTTTTCTTAGCATAGGCAGTCATACTGCGTGGGGCTGACTGCCTCACCCTAGGCAACCCCCTGGATAGACCTTCATCTACATCCTCATTTGCCTGGCCCTCAAGTTCCAGGGCCCCATATCTGTTGTGTAAAGGCAACTGGGAAGGTGAGGGAGGCCAGGCGGGGGTTCTCCTGGCACCCCGAGCAGGGACCTGTTTCCATGCCCCCCCCGTCGCTTAGGTCCCCTCTTTCTACCTGGTGGCAAGAAGGCAGTAAGTGGTACCACTCAGCTTTTCCCCTCAGGCAAGGTATATGCAAGGTATTGCTGGTGGATTTTTTAAAAAAGTGTCTCTTCTGGAATACATTTCTAACATTACCACGTCTGACTATTCTCTGTGTCAGGTTGTGCGACCTAGGTAGCGTGAAGGGATGTTACAAGAAGGGGCTGCCACCCGCAGCTCTGGGGCCGGGCATCCTCCTGCCTGGCCTCTGGAGCCCAGCCTGGGGACCCGGCATCTCCATCCCAAGCTGGTGGAGGTGGCTGCTGCTTTCCTGCTAAACTTCAACAGCACCTACATATAGGACTCACACAAGTATCAACAGCAAAGGCCCCTTCTCCCCTTCGGCTGTCAGGGCTGAGGTTCGCTAGAGAAAGCACGTGCACACACACACGCGTCTCTCTACGTTCACAAGCACACAGGCAGTTGCAGATCCCTGAGTAGCGGCATAGCCTCCCTGGCTGTCTGACACCCCTGCCCAGATCCCAGGCCCTCTTACCTGCCCCACGGTCCCGGTCCCTGACTCACTGCCTGGTCCAGCTTGGTGCTCACTGCATTTTGACAAGGTCCTCATCCAGCTGATCTTGCTGAAACAAGCATCCTCCCGCTCCACATACCCTTGCCAATTACTCTGGCTGACCAGGGCTGTTCCCTGCTGTTGTCTCTGTGAGTGTTGTTTGGTTGGGTTTGTGCCTCCGTATGTTTGGCTTCCCCCCTTCTCCTTGTCCTCCCACTTGACAAGGTCCTTGATCAGATGATGTTAACGAAGCAGGTGGTTTCTCCTTTCACATGCACTGACAGGTAGATTCCAGCTGGGTTTAGATACAGAAGCAGAGAGTGGAAATAGTGCCTCTTTCTGAAGAAAGTCACCTTGGTACCCGAGCATGCAGTCCTAATGAAAAACTACTCCTGTGCAAGTTGTCCATGTAGAGCAAACAGTAGTAGAAGGTTTGTACATGGCTAATGAAGTTACACAGACATCTTGAATGTATTTTATTAAGATGTGATAAACACTTCCTAATAATCAATCTCATAAAGTAATGGCGGCAAAATAGAAGGAAATTTCAAGTGAGGGAAGATGTTCAATATATGGCAGAGAAAATTTACCTGTTATTGATAATTTAGCATAGAGAGTCTCCTCAGAGCTCAGTTTTGTACCAGTTTGAAAGGTCATAAAATTTCAAAACAGTAAGAATAAAAAAGTAAAATGAGCCACAAAAGAAAAGAAACAAAAGTGATTATGTAAATTAACAGTGTTTTCCTTAATGTATATGTGATTTGAATACCACGGTACTGTAGTAAGAGAGCATGTGTCAAGGAATTACTTTAGCATTAATTTAGGCTCCTGCGGATTTAATATCCAAGGCTGGCCATAGATGTTCACATTTACTGTCCATTCACAGGTTATGATGAGTAGTAGTATGTGTATCTAGCTCATTACTTTTCAGCTATAAAATTACACTGAACTCTTAAGACTACCATTACAACAACTAAGTGTGGAAAAATAAGACTTCATGTTATTAGATCATTTTAAGATGTCAGATTTACTGTGCTAGAACTGTTTGGGAATTATAAAGCATGATTAATTTTATAATCTCACAATAACTTCCTGATGATTTTAAGCACAGTATTTGGTCAATTAAAAACTCCCAAACTAAGTATATGCAAAATACAGTGAATGATAAATACACAAGCAAAATGTTCTTAATATAAGAAGTATTTTTCAGAGAATCCGACTAGGAACTTCCAGCTTATAGACTCTGAACATCTCCTCCTCTATGTAAGCAATCTGATAGGTGGAATACTTTCTCCCCCACCATGTCTCCCACATATTCAGTGGAGCAGCAAGAGGAGGAGGGACAATAGGACAGGAGTATAAATTTTTGCCTTCGCACAAGTGCAATACACAGACCAGTAGCTAGAAGCAGGAACACACATAGACACAGACATACAGACACGTGTCACTAATCAGGCGAACCAGTGGCTCTAGAGGGATGCTCTCTGGCCTTCACGACAGCGACTGTGCCGCTTGCTTCTCTCCAGAACGTTTGGGTGTTGGACCAGACTTACCACACACAGAAAAAGAAATCTCTCTGCAACGTCTCTGGCATGAGACATCACTTAGAAAATGTATGTTGCATCCCAGCTGGAGTCGAGTACCATCTGTGTACAGTTCATGGCTCCCAGCTATGTGAAAACAAGCAGCGTAGTAGCCTCTCCAGTCTCAGCCTAGCTGTCAGATGTATTTGAATTGAAGGGCTGGCCCAGATGTATTCATCCTCTTGCTCTCCCTTCATCCTAGCTAGGTACTTAATTATTTGCAACCGTTTGGACACCCAAACCCAACTGTTGTCATATGATTTTTTTTTTTTAATTTTATTTTTTACTTTTCCACAATGTGGAAATTTGCCTCGTTCTCCACAGGAGAGGCTCGTTTAGCTCCTTTTCAAGTAATGAATTCCTTCCTGGAATTTGTTGATTGCTACCCCTGAATTGGTACAATACTGTATTTGTCAGAGTTTGCCTTCAGGGAAGTTGTTTAAAGTCATATTTGGGCTTATTATCCACTTACTCTTTTGTCACTTTCAGCAGTAATTTTTTCATTGCGTTGTTTTTTCCCAGATGTATTCACCTTGGAGTTTTCATTTCCCTGCTGCTTTCCCTTTTGCCACTTAAAGCGGGAAAAATGGGAAAAATTTAAACCAGTTCTACCGTACATGTCTCTACTTAGGCAAAAATCACGACCCCTAGAGTGGAAAGCCCCTGAAGAGCTGTATGTAAGAACCCTTATCCCATTTAGTGACATCCCATGCTGTATGCACTGATCCAGTGGTTTCTGCCCTTTGGAGTAGAAGTTATATGGCTTAACGGTTGACTCCAAAAGCAGGCATCTAAATGTAAAACTATCAGTCTGACAGCCTCTTTTTTTTTAGATCAGGCAATTTAAACCCACTTTTACACAGCTAATGCACTGAAATGCCTTGACAGGGCTGAACCGCGCAGTACCTTGGTCACACATCTAAGTTTGATCATTGTCCAGGGATGAGATACCTGCCCGTGTTCATGTTTTCTATTGCCGGGGATCCTCAGAATATGTCTCTGCACAAAATGCAGTGACAGCCACAATTTATTTCTGTCCACTTCCTACGAAGTGTTTTAATTGCCAGTCTGTAAGCCAGTTTTGGCAATTTGTCCACTGTCATTATGAAATGGTATAGAAAAGGATGCAAGATTCACAGGACCAGAGAAAGTAAATGCTTCGGCAGCCTCTCAGGGCATTTGCCCAAAACGGGGACTTCTGGATTCCAGTCCCTGCTCCTCGTACTGGGTTTTGTCATGCGGTTTCCAAGTGCAATGGCATATTATTCTCTTTACAAGCTATGTTATCGCTGGCAAGAAGCATAATGTGATAGCAACTACCACAGCAGCTCAAGTCTCTCTGAATCCAGACTGCCATTATCCTGCTCTTCATCTCTGCTTCAGGCAATGTATTTCCACTCCCTCTCATATGCTGTCCCCAGCACTTTTGTAACTGGGAGCTGTTTCGGTTGAATCACATACGTGTGTGATTCCCCCCCCCGTGTTAATTCCTAACTGAGCCATCTCACCCCCCCTGTCACAGATGTGCTACTGGCCATGAAAGGTGTGCATGAGAATGCACAGCTCCCAGGAGCAACATCTTATATACATCCCTATACTCAGTACTGCCTGGTTAACTAGTTTAGCTAATTTGCCGATTTAAAACAGATCTCATGCAATTCTCTGCATGGATCCATTAAGAGAGCCTAGGTGACTAACTTCAGGCTCAGTATTTTACTGCAGAGATTTGGATACTTGAAAGCTTATTTTTACAGCACTACACTCTTTTGAATCTAGGTTGTAGCTTCTGAATCAGGGTTAGAGTGAGTTAGAGTTCATTGTTTAAAACCAGAACTTAAACCTCAGGCAAATCACCTAAACCCACTTAACAGAAACAGTTATGAAAAAATCATGGCTTATGGGTATGGCTGCGTAAAAAGGAGAAGGATTATAAATTTGTTGTCAGAAGAAAACTGTAAATGAAAAGTTATTTGCAATGGATAGCTATGAAATGGGAACTGAAAAAATTCCTGTGCAGTGATATTCACTTTATTTCATTTATTTTTAAATTAAGGTGGACCTGTAAATAGGTAACTTAGCTCAGTGTACTTTTTAAAAAAGCCCAGGAGTAATAGTTTATTTGCTTACATTGAATAAACAGAAACACATTACTAAAACACATTTAATATGTTGCTGTTTCTATGAATGTTTATATATATAAAATTAGGTATTTTCTATTAAAATTTTCAAGTGGGTGCTAATATTTTTCTGGAACGCTCCTAGCTAACAATAATGTTCCTCTGTGGGAGGAATTTATAAGTCAAGCTAGTGGTAAAAATCAGCATTACCCATTCAAGATTAAAGCACACCCCCATGTATTTAATTGCGTGTGTAAGAAAAAGAACATAATATATCTAAGGGCACCATCTGCCAACAAGTTCAGGGTGCCAAATGCTTTCATGGATTTTCAGATATAGGGAAAAATACTCTATGTTCAAACCTTACATATATTAGAAAACATTCATATTAGTTTTGGCTTGATTTTAAGGGGAGTTCAGACTTTGTATTGCTACAAATTAGTTTTGTTTCAGATTCATTTTTGAATAGTGAACTTCTGGTCTGATTGTCTTCCTTCTGCAGGTATTAGTCTGAAGTTCTTTTGCTAGAAACTGTCTTGAAAGTGTCCTCAGTGGGACAAGAGAGCAAGACACATCATTATGTAAAGAATATGACGCAATGTCAAATCAAAGTGAAAAATTCCTCTATCATTTTTTCCCCATTTTATTTCAATGCATCCTGTCCTGGTTTCAGCTGGGATAGAGTTAATTTTCCTCCTAGTAGCTGGTACAGTGCTGTGTTTTGGATTTAGGATGAGAATAATGTTGATAACACACCGATGTTTTACGTCATGCTAAGTAGTGCTTACTCTAGTCAAGCACTTTTCAGCTTCCCATGCCCTGCCAGCGAGAAGCTGGGAGGGGGCACAGCCAGGACAGCTGACCCAAAGTGGCCAAAGGGATATTCCATACCATGGGACGTCATGCTCAGTACATAAACTGGGGGGAGTTGGCCGGGGGGCGGTGACCGCTGCTTGGGAGCTGGCTGGGCATCGGTCAGTGGGTGGTGAGCAATTGCATTGTGCATCACTTGGTTTGTGTATTCTTTTATCATCATCCTTATTATTATTATTTTCCCTTCCTTTTCTGTCCTATTAAATTGTCTTTATTTCAACCCACAAATTTTACTCCCCCCCCCTCCCCCCGATTCTCTCCCCATCCCACTGAGGGAGGCGGGGAGCGAGCGATCGGCTGTGTGGTGTTTAGCTGCCTGCCAGGTTAAACCACAACACATCCTTATCCTGATATTTAGGTGGAAAAGAAGAGATCAAATAACTACAGAAACCAGGCAGTATGACCAACAATCTGCTGCAAGTCAGTGTTAAATAGTGTTTCTTTTTCTTCAGGCTGATAACTTTCTATATCATACAACACAAGAATCTGCAGTGGAAGTAATTTATATTGACTTACTGCCAAAATGTACAAGGAGGGAAACTGCCAGTGTGATCTTAAACGTCAGAAGAAGATTAGCAGGGAGCAGCTTGCGGTACAGGAATTTCTACTGGGAACTAGGAATTCGTCAGAGCTCAGACAAAAGTTAGTTAGTACCACAAAGCTGCCCAAAGCTGCAGGTTTAATAGTCACCATTTACAGCTGGTCTGGGCATCAGTGGGCAGTTCCTAAGCATCCACTGAATATCTTCTTATATTATTACAGGTTTATTAACTTACAGAAGAGAACAAGAACTGTTTTTACAAAAAGCCTTCATTTACACAACTTTTCACGTAATTTAGTTGCAGCATACAAATTTTCTCTGCTGCCAGGAATGTGGCGGATTTTGAATAAGGTTTTATTGTGCACAGCAACTGCTGCCTATCCGAGGGGTGCCTCTATAGCAGATGGCATGTCCGCTACCCTGCTTCGTTTTCACCTGTCTGTCCTTCACTTCCAGCTCTTTTATACAGAATTCTGTGGCAGAAAAGCAAAGCTAGCTAAAGAAATGGCCAAAAGAAGCAAAAAAGTCTATTTTTTTGTGATAGTGAGATGCTCTAATTCAAAGCACTTGTACATTCATGTTATGCAAAAAAAGATTTTTTTTATGACAAAAGAATTTGAATGATATACACTGCAAAGAAAATTAGTTTCAAGTGCATTTATTTTGAAATAAACAAGAATATTATATGCATATATTCACATTTATATTAAATAACTTATTATTAAACATGAGAAAAAATACTCTTAAAAACTAATCTGACACTTTCACATTCTATTTTATATTAAGTGACTATAGTTAGGAAATACATAGAAAAATGATAAAATTGTCTCAAGCCAGCCATAAAAGCAAAGTGCACTATTGCCTAGGGCAGGGGAGGAGCAAAACGATGATGGTGCTGCTGCTTCCTCCACGGGGAGGATCACTGTGAGTGGGCAGTAGTGAATGAAGAGGAAGGACGGGAACCCCTTCAGTAACTCCCTATCCTTTCTTCCCATTTTTTGTCCTTCATCACTGAAGTAGCAAATTGGGTTTTGCATATGCTGACAAGAAGCAGTGAGACAGTTCTCCGTACCAAGACGATACATTGAATACAATTAATTCCCTAAATGATCACACAGGGATTGCAGCTTATCCATGTTCTATTGTGCCTTTATCCTAATTTATTTGATTTTTCTTGTTGTCGGTAGTTTAAGGACGCCAAGGTGGAAATTTGCTAAGTATTTATCATGAAATATCGACTAACGTAGCATCCTTCAAAAGCTTTCTGAACTGGCTTTTTCTCAGATAAAAGCCACACCTAGCACATTTTTTTCCTAAGATTCCCAGAGTGGAATCTCTTAAAAAACATCTTCCTTTTCATTTTGTTTTGATTTTTAGCACAGATGAATCTTCTTATAAATTAAATATTTCTAAACTTCGGTGGACTTACAGAGATGTTATATATCTTTTCTATTCACATGCAATTGTAAGATGGTATTTGAGCAACACGTGCACTAAATACAATTTTGAGAAGTTTGCCTACAGGTATTTGGAGTAATAAAAGATTTAAAACCATTATTTTGGTTCTATTTTAGTTGTCAGACCACCAAATATTTGCCTTTCTGATAACGATTTATTGACATTAGTTTTAGTGTGTGTGTATTCAACTAGAAATATTTCAAGGCACAGATTGTTCCTAAATAGATACAGATTTATTTAATGTCCAGCGAACCTCTTCAAGAAGGATATAAGAAATATGTGTTCGCGTTTGTTTGGGTTTAATTCACACCACCTAACAATCACCTTGAAAGGGAGTAAGGAAAAACACTGCTACTGAATAGCGAAGAAAAAGTTTAGAGAATATGAAAACCAAATTCAACACCGTTTCTGTAACATCTAAACCTACAGGGCATGAAAGGTCATGGTGGCTACTGATTGCCTGTAGTCTCCATAAACTTTGTAAGGCCTAATTTATGTCTAATATTTGATGCATAATATTCAAATAATATTACTTAGTGAGTGTTGCTCTGTACTGCTGCATGCATTCATGTTTTGTTTTGGTTTTTTGTTTGACACAAACACAAGTTATTTATCTATTTTTCAGATACCGCATTCCAGAGTAGCAAATTAAACAACTGTAATTTCTACTCAGTGCCACATATGACTTCATATAAAAGTACACTATTCACAAGGAGCACATGAAGTTTTACTCTACCAGAAATATATCAGTGAATTTATATGTATGGCAATAAAATTTACAATAAATATTACAAAGGGTGTGTTGCTTAATGTGAATTTGAACATTTTGACTTTTCTTCAACATACTGCTCCTAAGACATCTTAAAATCTGTATTATTTTTTTAAAAAGATAAATTAATAATAAACATAATAGTAAGACTTGGAGAATCTGAACATTATAGTCCATACAGTACCTTTCCTAGGTAAGTACCTATCATTCACATTATAACCATAACAGCTTTACGCTTTTTAAAGTAACAGCTTTGTTAGCTTCTAAGAATTTAATTTGTACATTCAACTCGTATATCATTGTTATGCTACTTAGTGTATTCTCATTCCCAGTTTAGCACAAACTTTTAATAGTGCTCTTCTGAAAGCAAGTTCACAGTCTAAGCTGATGTGGGGCAGTTTCTCTTCATTGCCAAAACGTTTGCCTACCCAGGTCTAAAACTTATTTTTGTTTTCTTTTAAATGACAAACATCTCTCAAAATAATAAAAAATAATATTCAAAATGTATTGTTAAAAAAAAAGACTTCTGCCAATCAGGTGATAGTTTGGCGTTTAAATAAAATACATACTTAAAAGCAGTTGTAAGAGTTGATGATCACTACATTAAGTGGGAAAGAAGTCCTGTGTTTTGTACTGCACCTGCAAGATTCACGATTCACCTGGGTTAGTTTGTTCTTCATTAAGAATTCATAGGAATAAATAGTTCTAGCCAGTGCAGATAATCCTTCTTTCTTCCTTTATCTCAGCATATCTCGTCTCCGAAATTGCTTCCATAGATCTCTGAGATGTTCACTGGTTACAGTCATCACGCAAGAGTAATATTCCTTCCAACCATACTTTGGAGTCTCCTGTGAAAAGTGAGTAACATACAATTGGAAAAAGATATCATTCACTAAATTCCCTAATATTACATTAAATTTGACTCACACTCATACAAACTAGATACATGTTTTAATATTAAAATCATGAAAGATCAAATACTTCTATGGCTCAGAAGTACTTCTGTAAAATGAGGGTTATAAATCCATACACAGGTTAAATATTCAGAATGCATCCTCACCTCACAGCACACGGTTAGCATTCAACAAATAGCCTACGTATATTAAAAGCTGTAAGAAAGGATTTCCTCTTTATTCAGGTATGTACTGCTCGCTCTCTAGTTTTGTTTCTTACTTCTTCATGTCGACACTGTACTAAAAAATTCACCTCTAACACCAAATAAAAAGCATAGAAAATTATTGGTGTTCATGAAACTGAGGCATTAGCAAAAACCACATACAAAATAGGCAGATGCTATGAAAGCTTCTTTATACTAGGTTACCTTAATCCTAAACTGCACTGTAGTTCACTGACATTAATAAGTGCCCACTGAATGGAGAGAAATATCGTCCAAAGGCTGGCCTGGGAGATTCACTCTGTAGTTATCACTGGATCTCATTCTTTCTTCTGCTATTCCTAACTTCACAAGCCCGTTTTAATAGTAGGTACAGAAAGATGGAGAGGGGCTAAATATTACATCAACTGGGGAGAGAGGCTAAGTAAGGAACAGGAATTGTAATTGTAGATAAGTCAGAAGCACTTACAAGTAATTTTAAATTGTAATCCATCTTAGAAATTAAGTCCAGTATCTGGAGGTAAACGGTTACAGTGTCAAGGTGAGAGATTGTCTGATAGCTTGGTTTGCCTGAACTGAGTGAAGAAGTTAAAAATATTGCGACATGGCAGTATATTAAAACCAACCATTAGAGACTAAAGCCTACATTTCATTTATTCTTATTACTCATCTTGTATAATGAAAAAGCATAGAACATTATGCAGAAGTTGTAAATATTCAGAAAACAATCTAATCCACAGCAGTATATAATCAAGACTTTAAATGAAATATTAGAAACAATACTTACATGAATGCATAATTTAGTTGAGATTTATGGTCAATCTTATGAAAAAAAATGCATTACTTGCAAAATGCATTGCATTATTCAGAAAAGCACATTCAGTTGCTTAACCAGTGCTTTGAGATACGCATTTTTTATTTTATGAAACAGGTTCAGAGAAACGTTCATGAAAATCAGTAAAAGAAACACTGAGGTACATTAACTGTTCATCTACTTCTTTCTAACGTATGCATTGTTGTTGTATCTACTCTCAGTGTACCAAATCCACAGAAAGAACATTTTGTCCACATACTCTGCAATGCTTTCACATTTCACCGGAACATTGTCCTCCCGCCGTACTCAGGTTACGTTTTTAAGGTTCTAGTCAGTTTTAGGATCAAAAGTCTGGGTTCTGTAATTTCCAGTTACTTTTGTAAGATGAGTCAGTAAGGAGTGCCTATAACACACTTCCCACTTTATTTGCTTTAGACAAGAGGTAAGAAACAAGTCTCTTCAACTAGTAAGCAACAGCCTCTTCAGGTTTTTTTTTTAAGCTCTCTCTTATGATAGATGTATTCAACTGCTGTATAGTAGGGAAGTATGGAAATTAAAAGCTTTCAAAATATTAACTACATGACACATCTTAATGTTGCTTGACTGAATGAAGTATTTATAGAAGACAGCAATTTATTGTTGAAACATGACTAGCAATGAGGTTCTGAGTCCATGCTTGAGTCTTTCACGTCTTTCTCAAAGTGAAATTTCCTTCCCCAATCAGTCCCAAGACTCTGTTTGTAGCTATTAACTATTACTTCCTAAAAACCTTTAATCAGAAATTTAGAAGCCCCACAAAATTCAGAACATCTAGAAAAGTTATTTTAATGCAAAAATCTTAAGATTTTCAAGAAATTACTGGGACTTAAAACTTATTTTCTAGATTTACAATTATGACATATAATATTTATTTTCAATACTTTAGAAGTGACCAAAATTGGAATTATAGCTTAAGTATCTACTACAGTTACTGAGCGCACAAAGAGTTTAGCAAACAGTACTTTCAGATGGAGTTGAATCCCTCCTGAAGTCGGCCTCTAGCATCCTTCTTCGGAAATTAACTTTGAAAGGGTTTCGTTAGAAATTTCCTAGATAATGCTTCCATAAGGCATTCGAGGCAGAGTTCTCCTCTCAGCTCTGTTAGGCAGTTCTCTGCTAACGTGGTTTTTTCTGTTCTCCCTGCAGTGTATGCAAAGGAGTACCTGCTGATGTGGAGTCAGGCTGTGTGCTCTGCAGGGAGAGCAATGCAGAAAGACAAGCTCTCCAAGAACACTGCCAGCTGTTTGAACCACACAGAGCTTGTACAGTTGTTCCCCAAGGAGAGATTTTAATTATTTATTATAAGGGTATAACATTCTTTACGCTGTTAAGTAAATTGCATTACTGCAATTTAGAGATACGCAATGTACAGCACAATGTGCTGTTTATCCCTTTTCAGGGTGCAGATTCGAAGTATGGTATAACCTAAGGTACGTCTGCCAAGCATCTTAATCTCTTTCATCAGAGTTCTACCACAGAGTTTACCACAGAAAGTATATCAAAGCACAGACAACGATCTGTACATTTATATTTGGAACAAAGTAAAATCAAGAGTTATTGTATTGCACCTAACTTTGGGATGTAATTGCAGCAGATTTTTGTATTTCACATACATTTATGTGTTTTTTTTGTACATCAGACAAATTTAATTACCCAATTGAAATTGTTCAATTTCAAATCGCCAATGACTCCGTCTTTATTATCTTCTCAGTTTATAAACTAAATAGAAAATTATTATTTTTAGAATTATGTAAATTCACTTTCCCTCCACACTGTACGGCAAAGACAGAATTAGTTCTGTTCTCCTCCACAGTAACTAACTCCAAATCACTTCACATGTGTTTCGGCTGAAGTTTCCATTGCCGTTACCTGACACTTGCAACAAACTTTAATAAATATTTACAACAAATTTGAAGAAATACCGTAAGTTAAGTAACACTTTGCACAAAAAGGAACTCAGGATAGCTAACGACTGGATATGTTACTATAATTCATCACGAGACAAGGAGCAGTTGCTCAAGCAAAGAGCAGTAGCTGACTGATGTGCCTGCAGGGACGACGGAATTTTATATATTTGAGGTTTACAGTGCATTCTTGAGTGCACAGGGAACAGGTATCTGATACAGACCTTGGCAAGCTTAGGTACCGGAAGTGTTCTTGTTACAGCATCCAGGAGCTCCAAGTGGGAAGAAGAGCAGGGTAAATAAACAGCAACCTCTACACTATGTCAGTGAGGCTGCCTGTGGCCAGGTCAGTGCACTGAGAACTAACCTGGTTTCTCTGTCTGTCTCCCAGTGTGTAGTGTAGACATAGTATTATTCAACTTTAAATTTTTTTTCTTGAGAATGACTTTATACAGAGTGAACAAAATCTCGCTTTACAAATCTCCACTGTGTATTTTTCTCCCAGTTTACTCCCTCTCAAAAGATGAATGAATGAATTTATTGCCTGAATTCAGATCTCTGTCAAGGTGTCGATGTATGTAAACTTGATGCTTTTACCAGTGTCTCTCTTTTGTCACCAAGCTAATTTTATTAGGCTTGATGATTAGATATTGGATTCTTTTGTGTCACTGCATTTTGTTACACTTGGTCACATACCCTTCACTGAAATTATTAGGAAGGCATCATGACTATATAGCATTTTGCCAGTTTCCTGTAAAAGCTGTTCTGTATCTTGAGAAGTTTACAGTTTAAACAATACTTGATATGCAACTACAAGGTAGGTTGTAGCAGAATTAGTGGGGACAAAAAGACAAAATACTCCTAAAATTATTTTAAAAAAGGCATGGGAAAAGAAGAAAGGCAGTTTTGAGAGTCAAAAGTTTCAAAGAAATGAAGTTACATAAAATTAATCTAAAGCCATGAATTTCTTCTTATGTGACTGGTGAGTTGGATTACTAAAATGTTGGTTTAACTATTTCATTAGTCATTTACATTTCCCAGTACACATTCCCACTTCACAGAAACCAGATGCTTTGTTTGTTAAGACCAAATTTCCTTTTCTGTTCCTCATGCATTAGTACAATGCTTCAGTATTTGCGTTATAAAGCAGAAGTATAATTTTAAAAATGTTAATAATTAATCAAAATAATAAAGAAATAATCCTACGGATGCTAAATGTTATGTGTACGAGAAGAGTGTATGCAGACCAAATGGAACTCGTCTTCTTTCTAGGAGGACAAATCAGCTGCATAAGCCTGGACGTGCCCCAAGCCATCTTTACTGCTGAATTTCAAAGAACCAGCCTGTTCAAAAGATGTGACACTTCATGGAAAAAAAAATGGCATGAAGAGTTCCAAAGAACACAGTTTGGGGTACATGACATGCTGTGCCATGGGAATAGGTCAATAGTTTAGATACACTCCCTCTCCCTTACCTATCTTGCACAGAGGTCTACAAAAGGAAAACATCAGTGGGACTGGTGAGCTGGTGGGCTACCAGTCTGGGTAAATGGACCCCACCTCTCATCCTTACAGACTTAGATTTTCCACTGTGCTGGAAGCCAGCTATCACCCCAGGTAAACAGGATCCAAGAAACTTCTGCTTAGTGTACCTACATTCCTCACTTTCCTGCCATGCCGTTTCAGAGTTAGGGAAGAAAGATTTAAACCAGAGGCCCAGCACGCTCAGTGGCATACAAGTGCTCAGAGAGGCATATGATAGGAAAGAGGAGGATTCAGAAGGTCAGATGCCAATATGCTGATATATGGAGGCATCTGAAGATGGTTATTCGACAAGAAGTCTCAGCTTAATATTGTGCCTCAGAATTAAAAACACCAAGGGAACGACAGTCAAACCCTTCTGGCTCAGAAGCATGAGATGTGCTGGCTACTCCACAAGGTCCACTCACGCCAGACCACTGGCCATGGGGCCTTGTTCGTCACAGTGTACATCTCTTTGTTCCTCCCCTCTGCAGAATAATACATCTGGGACCTACATAAGCTGTTAACAGCCTTCATAGCAACTACTGCAAAGTCTATAAATATAAACAGGAAAAAAGTGCTGGCACCAAAACCTTAAACTGCAAAGGAGCAAGCTCTTGCTTTATGTAAGAAAAGAAATATCTACTAACACATTTCCACTGTATCCATTGTGTGACAAACAGTTTCACAATATGGCTACAGAATATGCACACCTCAGTTTTTATACTGAAACCCACAGTACAATCTAATTGTAAGGATGGATATTCATGTAGTGGATACGCAGAAACAGCCATGGTGGTCACGTGTGGGCACAGTGCCAATTTTTGAAAATTGCTGGTATAGCATTAATCGAGCCAAAACCACATTATTGTTTTCAAAAGTCTAACTGTATAAATCGAAGTAGAATGAAGTTACTAACAGTCTCTCAGGAAGAAAAATCTGCCTCTACAATCCTCATTGGTAAATACTTATTAGCTATAGGTACCTGAGAAATTATTTGAAAAGTGGTCACAAGACAGACAGAAAACAGCAACAGAAACTATGAAAGAATACTTTTCCTGATTTCAAACATAGTACAAAATAGCAGCTGGCTTACAAAACAGTGACAGTGCGACTCAGTCATTGCCAACTCCAGAATAAACTTCTATTGCTTCAGTCAAAAACACAACGTGACGCTTTGAGCTACTACATTGCTTACAGTCAGATAACCTATTCCTGAATTTTGGAACGGGAAACAAAGCAGTGACAGTTCAACATTCAGCCATTCCTGCAAGCACACCAGCACAGTCAGACTGGGCGGCTAACACATACCGTCATTTATCTGCTATAGAGTTCCTTCCTCACGCAGGATTTGAAAGTAGTATACCTCTGTATAGGTTTGTAGCCCTGTGGAGCAGAAAATGGAGAAGTGCGCAGATGCAGACAACATGTGAAGGCAGCCAGAGGTAAGCGTAAGACAACGGTATCATGAAAATACAAAAAAATGGCTTTAAGTGACGAATAGCTAGAAGATACAGTATAGTATGTGCTAGGTAAAATGTTTATCATTAAGTTCCAAATCTTTCAGTTTAAAAATGGAATTTATAAAGGAAAGGGAATCTTCTTATATATTTTTAAATTAAAAAAAAAAGAAAGGAAATAACTATTTAAAACCAAACAGCAAGCAAAAATAAAGCTTTTCATGTCTGCACATTTTAATAAGTTTATTGCAATACTCTGACTGACCGCTTGATGGCAGCTTAATACACTAGTTTGTTTCAAACTACTAAAACCAAAAAAAGTTTCAGATTATAATACTATATTCCAGAAAGAGAGAAATTTCATTTGATAAACTCTTTAAGACATTTACTTTTCCAAAAAAATATCTAAAATATATGTTAAAATGAATATTTATTATGTTCCTGTAAGGGGTAGCACCTGACCTTCCTCAAGTTTGTAAGTTTATGGCTAAGCTTTTAAATAGGACAAAGCTGGTAGGTACTGACTGCCCTTTCAGAACTCCAGTTTCATTGGACTTGTCTAACTCTTTGCTCTTAAATATGTTTGCTTTAGTCAGACTATATAAATACAGAATGCCCTTTTCTAAAATACATGGCCCTAGTACCAAGCTCTGTGATGCCCTCAAGATTCTTCTGGGCATTCAACTTTGAAAAAAGTTGAATTACTAAGTATAAGATGTTAATTGTAAAATCATACTTCAAATCATAGGCCTATTTTAAACTGTTATTTTTAGATGCTTTTAGAGTGATAATCAGAGACTACACTGATTTGGGCAGACATTAATTGTAGGATACCTAACATTAAAATCAGGCATTTAGACTTTATGAACAGGTTCAAATTTCTTACGGCAAAAATTTCCATGTTGCTACAAAATACTGCATAAGCAGAAGCTATAATGTTCTTTTATCTGTATAATGGAACTGACCAAATCTTCATATGGATTTGAAACACAGTTATTAACAAAGAAAAGGTTAGTGATTTGTTAGTTTTGATTTAGCACAAGACAACATTTGAGCCCTCCACATTGTAGGAGCAAGAGGATAAACTTTTACTTGTTCTGGCCACACTAAATACTGTATAAATTTTAATGTACAAACAATAGGAAGCAATTAATGACGCTTTCTGCCAATTTGTTCTGGGCAAAAGGTTCTTAAGTGTTTTTTTCTCTTCATTCTAAACCAAGATTGGGGTGGCTGGGGGGTGTTTATTAAACTGAAAAGGCAAATTTTTGCAGAGTTTTTACTACTACCTACACTTGGAAACATCAGGTTTGTGTGACACTTACGAAAACTTACTGGAAATTGTAATTCCTAAGTTTGATACTGTAATTGTCTTGGAATACTTCTGATTAGAGAAGAGAATGCATTTTTCTGAATAATCTAACAAGTCTGCATGTAGGCATGTCTGAATATAACTGAATTATAGGACCAAATCATGATCATCTCCTATGCAATCCAGGAGATATATCTAATTAAAATTAGACATATCATTTATGAAAGACTGTGGTATTCTTCTGAACATCCTTGGCTATTCTTTATAGTTAATTTACAGTCCACTGGAATATTTTATAGTGGCCTAGGCAAAAGAAAGATACGTGCATAAGACTGAATAGTACTGGATGACTGATTCTTAAGGATTATATGTAATTTCTGTCATGCATTTTGTGAAATAGAAATGTGTAATACATTTACAAGAATTACTTAGTAAGCAGACTGTTTTCTGGTTGAATTAACATACACTGCACACTTACAATTAGTAAACAATTAAAACATATAGCTGAACATCTTGAAACGGTTATGAAACAATCATCATTCCCACACCATAATAAAAGGAATTGAGGACCAACAAGGAAGTAAGTTTGTTACAAATACAGTGGTTGTTATCCACATTTTACGTTTGATCATAATATTACAAAAATAACAAGAAAACAATTAGACTCAACACCACTTCACAGAGAGTTCTAAAATTATATTTAGGAAGCTAACTAAAAATGACTACAATTATATTACAGAAATAACATACTGAAATGTGAATTTAGGAACCATAATACAGTTTAAGATTTATGTCTAAGGGATTAGGTTGTCAGTAAGAACAACATTTTACATTTAGTTAAAAATGTTAACACCTGTCATATGAAGAAAAAAAAAGATGACTTTTATTGATCATACTCTAATTAAAAATTTTTCTGTTACTATAAAATTCCCCTGTACTACACAGAACCTGAAGAGGGCAGCAAGGCCTATACGTTCACCTAAAAGGCAAAGCATGATTTACAAGCTTGTTCCCTATGAAAATTTTCTGCAAGTGATTTCCTGCCCTCTAGCTTCTCGTAATTTAATGTATTAGATACAGGGTTAAATTATCAAAGGCAACTTTGAACTAGAATATAGCATTGTTCAGCACCACTTAACTAACTCTTTACTTGAAAATTAAAACTATCTTCAGCTGCAACTCTTTCCAACAGTCATTATCAACACTTGGTATTTTAAATAATGTTTTAGAAGAGCCAATGGTTGACCTTTAACTAAACTGCCTGAGTTTGAGAGACAAAAACTCTCTTTTCCCTGGAAACAACCCAGACAAAATTGCTACCCTTGTTAAAATTCTTAATGCCAATCTGTCAATCACACAATACAGAGGAAATGACAGTATGCAGAGGACTTCTCATCTCCAATTTGGTTTGTGTACTATAAAGGTACATCATGTCCTCTATGTATTGCTTTCTAATAAAAAAATCAAGAATTTAAGAAGGAATTTATCTTACAGACTGCTTCAGGATTTCCGTAAAACATATGTCTTTAAACATACGCACTGTTGGTTTGCAACCTACTGGTGCTACAGGTGCTAAAGTAAGCACTGGTAAGTAGTGAAGTCAACTAAGATAACTATAAAAATTAGAATCCTTACCCTAAATCCTCGATTGAGTCTGTCTTTCATAATGCCGATAAATTCTTTATAACTCAACTGGTCATCTCTGTCAACGTCAAAAATCTTGAACACTGTGTTCACCAAATGTGGTGAAAGCTTCACACCTGTGGCTACATACACAGCACGTTTGAATTCATCTGCATAAAGAGAACATCAGTAGAAAAAATAAAATACATGAATTTAATCCTACTTTGTGGACAACATATTATGAAATACAAGTAAACTTTTAACTTGAGTTTTCACGT